>NW_028326495.1:0-37607 GCF_027475165.1 Benincasa hispida
TGATATTAATGAAATAATTGTTATTTTATGAGCATACACTCAATCTAATAAACTAGGATCCTAAGTTATTTTATGTACTTTAAACAAATATGTAGAGACATACAGATGAATCATGTTTAAATGATAACTTGAACGGTCTGTAGTAGATTGATAAGGTTGGGTACCTTATCCTGGTGACACTATGAATACAGCCTGCTTTGTAGTTGTTATAAGTTTTGTAAAGTGCTACAAATGATCTGATCCTAATCATTCATGTAGAGACATGTAGCGGGGGTATCTTATTGATAACTTGTAGAAATACAAGTTATTTATACTGTTTTATTTAGATATTGCGGCAAAAAGAACGGAAAGTTGCGTCAATAGTATACAAATTGGCTAAGAAATATGAAAATTACGAAATGTTGTAAATACACCCACTAACACCATTGCGATGGCGAGATAGAATGTTCCAGTCTCTATTTTGCAGGAAATAGGTCACGCATGTGTTCATGGCTCGAAGACAAAACAAACAATGCATCTATGTCACATTGCGCCCATCAATCAAGAACGAAAAGATGATCAACGCAATGACAGCGCATGCGACAATCGATCTTGAGCTTAACGATCAACGCAATTTCAACCGCATGCGGTAATAAAAAACAACACCGCATGCAGCGATCGATCAAAGATGTGAAGAGCAACACATTTGCAGAGGATTTTGACAAGTGTACAGCTTTTAGTTGTGCATTTCTGGCAGATTGATTGCGTTACAGAAGGAATTTTCCATTCCGCCATTTCAGTAACTACCATAACTATATAGTGGGGACCACAATATCAAAGAGCCAAGGTCTTTCCTATAAATAGCTTCTTCAAATTCGCTGAAAGATATACAGATACTGGTACATACATGTATACATAAAGACGTGTATATACTGATACTGAGAGAGAGGCTAGTCTGAAGCGACTGTCCATAGTAGATCCGGGAGAACGACGAGGCAAGGCCGAGAGGTGAGTCTCCGAGCAGAGAATTCTTTCGATTCCCGTAGCTGAAGCTCTGTGCAAAGGCCAATTCTACCAGGAAAGAAAGCCTGAGAGGGAAGCTTTCCTCTCCACTACATCCACACGTCGGAAAGCACAATCTCCTATTGGGATCTGTGTCAAGACGTTGACACTCTTTCTGTATTTGTTTCTATCCTCTATTTCATCTTCTGTGTTCATCTTCTGTAATTCTTCATTCACAACATGTATCAAACGCTTAATTTAAGAATTAAATGTTATCATCGTCACCATTATCATCTCTCTGTCTCTTTCCATATATTCATAATCCATTTTTTCCATGATGTGTTCTTAATCTCCGGGGTAAATAGCGAGAATTAAATGAGTGAGTTAAATTGTGTTAAGGAATTGATTAAGTTTAGCTAAAACATGCTCGATGGCATCTTCACCTGTGAGAGCAGAAGTGAAGATGCTATTCCGCCTATCGAGAGAAGGTTGGAAGAATGCGTTAAATAAAGTGAGAAGTATTTCCAGAGATGGAAACAACCTTGTGTTCATCATGTTCATCCCTGTTTCACCATAGAGATATGGGAACGCGGCCGATCACCAAGAGGTGTACGCCAAGGGAAAGTGGAACCTTAGTTGCGTCCTTAACGTAATTGACAAACTTGCGATGATTTTACTCTTTACTCTTTCTCTTTCTGCTTCGTTCATAAGACTTGCCATCGCATACATCGATTCATTTGTATAACTTCACAGTCAGTTCTTGACCTCAGTATCATGTATCATGTATCATATTAGTTTGGGATTTTACTTTATCAACGCATTTTTTACTTTCATCACAATTTATATTTCTATATAAAACAACATTATTTATTCATTGTTAAAACTGGTCGCATGTATCACATAAGTATCGCATTAACGAAAAAAATCCCCGTGTTCGACCTCGGATCATTCTGAGAAAATTGCGTTGGAATTATACTTGGTTTCAGCGCAAGGAAACTTGTGACACGCACTACTACATCGCATACTATGAGCATATCATTATCAACGCATATACTTAGAATGTAGTATCACATAAAAATGCTTTATCGCAAAACACTTGAGCACATATTTAGCACATCACATTTCATTCACGAACCTTGCGTTAGAGTTAGATAAAGATAAAAGCAATCAATTAGAAGTCATCACTTATACAAAGAGTTTATATAAGATTGGACCATGAAATGAATAGTCTTTCTTTATAACATCGTTGCTAGAAGTGACTTGCATTTCACCAGGATGACCATAGGCGATTTGACCTGAATCTTGAATGGGTTGTGAATCCTGCCTATGAAGGCGGTCCTTTGATTTACATGGGTGAGAGTGGCCAATTTCATTGACTCAATATGCCTACCATTTTGGAGATTCATCTGATTAAGGAGCTGGAACACAACTACCTAAGAAGAAATTCACTCCTTCTCTATTGTTAGAGTAAGTAGATAAATTGCTCCCTTAAGAGCTGATTCCAAGGCTTGAACTGAAAGAAATTGAAAACAAGAATTTCTATGAGCAGCGAAAGGATCATTCCAAATTACAATCGTATAAGAACTTTACACTACAATCACAAACGAAAACATACAGTTATGCGAAAATAGAAATTACAGCATGCTATACAAAAGATCAAGGACAAGAGCAACACACTTTTGCAAACTCATCTTCAAGCTCCTTGATCACGAACGCTCGATCACAGCAACACAGCAACACATGAACGCTTGTCCAACATGACTGCTACACTACACGAACACCGCGCACTCGAACTAAGTGATCGCCAAGGTCATGAACACCCCGAACAACCTCCACAGAACCTCGCCAGTGTTGAGTTGAGTATGACACAACCAAGAAGGTTACCATGGTATTCTCGGTGTGAGAATTCAGAGGGTGGGCTCTGTGTGAACTTGGTTTGAGGCAGAAAAACAGAGGAACCACAATTGTGTAAACAATTGAGCAAGTGGGAGATGGAAGAACCTATAGTATAGGTCGATGCCCAATCGTTTAGGAAAAGCTATGCAATCGTCTAGCAAAAGCTATGCGATCATTTAGCTCATCACCTAGCTGAGTGTCTATCGCCTAAGAACACTCCACGATCGTTTAGCTCATCCAAGTAGTCGCTTAGTAAATCTAATGTACTTGAAACCTATCCGTGAGTATTTTTCAAGATTGGAAAATTTCAAAATCACTTCTTACTAAAATTAGGAAAACACTTTTCCTTGGTTACCATGAAACAACCAATAACCTCCCACTCAATTGGTTATTAGAGAAAAAGATATAATTATCCAATAATTAATATTATTATAAAGATAAATGATAACTAACTTATCATAATATATTTATAACCTATAGTTTTAATATTTCATCTCATGAAACATATAACCAAAGCCTTTTTTCTATTCCATGACACTTAATGTAAATTCATTTACATTAATCTCCACTTGATATATCTCATACACCATACCATTCATATCATATATAATCGAATTACCTCTTGTCAATTTGAACATTTCAAATCAACACCAAGAACTGATTCTCAACTTGAACCCATTGAACTACTAAGGGACCTTATGGATCTGTAGCTCAAAGCTTCAATGGTACGTAAATAACTGACTAAACTCTTTAGTCACGGGATCCACCATTCGTTAACTGCCAAGCACTCCACTAAAGAGCGACAGCTGAACTCTTCTTACTACAGATATATTATGTGTCCATCTTAACCAATCAGCAATGGGACAACCCTTCACAGATCGCTCGTAAGTACAGCTCGGCCAATAACCGTTATGTTCCTGTAGTTACATCTAACTTCTTAAGTATCACTGAATCCTCTAATGAACATAAGTCATAGTCCTACTATGATCGAGTTCTCTCTTCCAAAGAGAAGTTGTGGCCACTATGTTCAAGCCCTGGAATGAACCCTTCAGGTAGCAATCTCTCTACTTACCCCTACTTCGAGGAAGGAGTGAATTCCATCTTGTGTATTGAGTTCCCAGTTCCCAAATTAGACAAGTCCCCAAAAAGGTAGGCATGTTGAGTTAGAAATCTAGCCACTCTCACCCATACTAATCAAAGGATCGCCCTTAAAGGCAAGAGTTCCCAAAACACTCAGGATTGAGGTCGTGTAACCTATGGTCATTTAGGTGAGATGTAAGTCTCTAGTATCAACGGCGTTATATATAGAGTCTAGTCAACTCGTGATCCAGTCTTATATAAACTCTTTGTATAGGACACCCCCACTCGCAAGTCTCCACATGAATGGTCAACATTTACCATCTGTAGTAGTTTACAACACTTGTAAACCTTTACAAAGCAGGCCGTATCTGTAGTGTCACCAGGATCAGGTATCCCACCTTAATCCTTATACTACAGACCTATCTAGGTTATCACTTAAGTCATGATCCACTTGTATATCTCATATACATGCTTAAGTTTACATAAGATAACCATAGAGCTTTGTTTATTAGATATGAGTAAATGCGAGAATGAAATAACAGTTATTTTATTCATAAAACAATGTGTATAATTATAAACAACGAGATTCTTGGAGAATTAGGACACCAATCCCAACAATCTCTCACTTGTCCTAATGTCTCAGGAGAATAATGTACAATACAATATAAAATATGTATAATATACAATAAACTAGGGCATATCCCAATATCATCTCCGTTTGCCCTAGACAAGATGTCGCATGTCCTGCGGACCCAAACTCTCCAGGTGACCCTCAAGCACTTTAGCCGTGAGAGCCTTTGTAAAGGGATCAACAACGTTATACTCCAACGCGATCTTCGTAACTATCACATCGCTATGATGCACGATCTCCCTGATCAAGTGGTATTTTCACTCTATATGCTTACCCAACGATGACTTCGATGCTCATTTGAATTTGCCACAGCCCTGCTGTTAATATAATACAGAGTGATAGACAAATCCATATTTGGAACAACTTCCAAATTTGAAAGGAATTTCCTCAGTCAAACAGCTTTCTTAGCTGCTTCACAAGCGGCTACGTATTCGGCTTCCATAGTGGAGTTTGCGATGCATCCTTGCTTGATGCTTTGCCATATTACAGCTCCCCCCCCCCCCCCCCCCCAATTTAGAGTGAACATTGACCCCGATGTCGATTTGCGAGAATTTCTATCAATCTGAAAGTCAGAGTCCGTGTATCCTGTAAGGATCAGATCCTTATCTCCATACATGAGCATGTAGTCCCTCGTTCTCCAAAGATACTTGAGGATCGTCTTGACCACCGTTCAATGATCAAATCTTGGATTGGACTGATACCGACTGACAATCCCTACTGCATAGCAAATGTCGAGTCTGGTACACAACATTGCATACGTTAAGCTTCCTACAGCTGAAGCATAAGGAATCCGTCTCATCTCCTAAACTTCTTGAGGTGTCTTAGGACATTGATCCTTAGAAAAAACGATTCCATACCTAAAGGGTAATAAACCCCTCTTGGAATCCTGCATCCTATACCTGATCAACATTTGATCGATGAACGATTCCTGAGATAGGGCTAATCGTTTGTTCTTACGATCCCGAATGATCTGGATCCCTAGAACATATTGTGCCTCACCCAAATCTTTCATTTGGAACTGGGTAGCTAGGCATTTCTTAATGTTAGTCAGATACCCTACATCATTCCCAATGAGTAGGATATTATCCACATACAGTACTAGGAAAGCTACTAAGTTGTTGATGATTCTCTCGTAGACACAAAGCTCATCAACATTCTGATCAAAGAAAAACGACTTGATGGCAGTGTCAAATCTAATGTTCCATGATCTAGATGCTTGTTTCAGCCCATAAATGGACCTATTAAGCTTGCAAACTTTTTGCTCTTGATCAAGAACAATGAACCCCTCTGGTTGAGTCATATAGATGGTCTCCTCAAGATTACCATTAAGAAAGGCAGTCTTGACGTCCATTTTTCATATTTCATAATCATAAAATATGGCTATGGATAGGAGAATCCTAATAGACTTGAGCATGTCAACATATGAGAAAGTTTCCTCATAGTCAACTCCCTCGACCTGGGTATAACCCTTTGCCACGAGTCGAGCGTTAAAGGTTTGCACCTTTCCATCTACACCTCTTTTTCACTTATAGATCCACTTACACCTAATAGGTATTACCCCATCACGTAGATCAACAAGCTCCCAGATGTTATTGAAGTACATAGACTCCATTTCCTGGTTCATGGCTTTAATCCATTCAACTTTGTCAACATCCTCCATTGCTTTCTTAAAGGACAACGGATCCTCGACCCCATCATTTGAAATGATGTTTTGGCCTTCATTCAAACCCATGTAGCGATCTGGTGGGTTCATAACCCTCCCATTACGTCGAGGCAGTCTCAACTCTTGAGTTGGTTGACTAGATGTTCCGACCTCAACAACTCTTGTTGATTTGTCGGCCTGTTCAACAACTCTTGTTGAACCCTCAATAGTCTCGTCTCACTAGAAATCTCTCGCAAAATGAGCTTACTTCGTGGCTTATGATCTCAGATGTGGTCTTCTTCCAAGAAGATAACATTTGTAGAAACAAACACTTTGTTCTCACTCGAACCATAGAAGTATCCACCTCTCGTTTCCTTGAGGTAGCCTACAAAAAGGCAAACCCTTTGAATGCGGTTCCAACTTCTTTGGGTTAGTCACTAGCACATCTGCTGGATAGCCCCAAATCCTGAAGTGGCGTAAACTACCTTTATGGCCTCTCCATAACTCAAAAGGTGTTTCAGAAACACTTTTCGAAGGAACGTTGTTCAGAATATAGTATGTAGTCTCCACTGTAAAACCCCAAAGCGAGTCTAGAAGATGAGCATAACTCATCATAGACTGAACCATGTCCAACAAGGTTCAGTTTCTTCTTTCTGATATACCATTCTGCTGAGGTGTACCAGAGGCCGAGAGTTGGGACGCAATCCCATGTTCTATCATATAGTTTTGGAATTGGAGATCCATATACTCTCCACCACAATTAGATCGTAGTGTCTTTATCTTCGTACCTAACAAGTTTTCAACTTCAGCCTTATACTTTTTAAACTTGTCAAGGTCTTCAGACTTACATTGCATTAGGTAGATATACTCGTACCTTGAATAATCATCTATGAAAGAGATGAAATATTTGTTGGATCGGCACTAGCACGCAGCGGAAGGGAACAGAATCCATAAGAAATCTAATTCATTAATTTTGGCATAAACAGAAACATGCTAAAACAGAGTTTAATGGGTTTCAAGAACATACCTTGGCCGAACCATTGAAATCTCTATTTTCAGTTGTAAAATCCTTCATATCCTTATGCAGACCACCACAAGATCTTCCCTACTATTCTCTTGGTGCTCTAAATTGAGTTGTGGGACTCAAAATAAGCTGGAATCAAAGGGAATTTGGAGAAAGCTCACTGCAACAACCCAAAATTAAGAACACCTTCTTCATCCAAATTTTTCAGAAAAATTCAATCGGTTTCATCAACTTCACTTCAATCCAATCTCTTCAATATATTGAAGACTATCATGCAAAGAGATTTGATGCATGGGATGCAGCTCATGCTTGGATTTTAATGAAGGAAGATATGGGTTTCTAGTGAGCTACTTTGAAGATGAACATGAAAAACTCATTTTTCAATTTTATGTAATTTTCTATTTCCAAAATCCATTTTGATTTTAAAATCATATTTTATTTCTAAAATCAAAATTTATTAATTTTACAAATTAATTTTCTAATAAAATTAATAAATAATTATTTAAACAAATTAAACAATTCTAATTAATTTAATTTCCAATATTAAATTAATTTTTACACAAATTCATCTTTATATATTTAATCATATTTATATTTTCGCAAATTCCTTTTTATTCTAATTTGAACCTTTCAAATTAAATTATCGCGCTACTCTAGAGCTAATCCATTTTCGAGCTAGTAGGGGGACCTCGTGGACCTACATATCATGAGCTCCAACGATCCGAGATTAATCAGCTAAATTCATTAGACCGATCTAAACCTCATTCGTTAACTAATGGGTCACTCTACTAAAGCTCATAGTTGAACTCCCCTCACTGTAGATATGTTATATCCACTCGATATAATCATGATTAGTAAGTCAACCCTTCACTGTTTGTTTGTAATAACGGCTGGGTCAAATATCTGTTTTACCCCCAAAATTACCTTTTGTTCCTTAAGTCCCCACTGATCCCTTAATGAACAATTGTTTTGTGATCCAATCACAAAACTGAGTCATAGTTAGCTCAGGATTAAGGTCAAGTTACCTAGGTCATCGCTTTGAAATAGTCAGTCTTAAATAGTAAACAACGTTATAACGTAAGAATGACTCATTTCGTGTTTCAATCTTGTACAGACCCTTTTGCACAAGGACACCCTCACTTCTCATATCCAACATGAACAAATTAGAATCACTTCGTTTATAGCACTTTACAACTCCTTGTAACAACTACAAAGCGAGCCACATCCAATAGTGTTACCAGAATAAGGTACCCAACCTTATTCATATACTAGAGATCATTTTGACTATTTACTTGAACCTGATCCACCTTTATGTCTCCACATAAAGTTCAAGTACTCGTCCAATAGTCAAGGGACTTTTAGGTTTATTGGATTTCCATTCAAGCAATAGATCTATTCAATAACACCTTTATTGAATTTTTAGAATAAGTTCCATTGTTTATATACCACGAGTTTTAGGACATAAAATCCAACAAACTCCCACTTGGACTAAAACTCCAGTTGTAACTTATATATCTGATATATAAGACTGAGTTGCTGAGTTTTTATAGAGAAATACAATAAACTAAGACATCCCATACCTATCTTTTACCATTCGATATCTCTATACCCGATATTTCTCCCACTTGCCCTAGATTATCTGGTATTCCTAGTCCTACTAGGTAATTCTCAAATACTTTAGCCGAGAGAATCATTATAAACATTGTTAGTATACAATAGGCTTTTGAATAAAACTATATGGGGATTGCATCTTATTCTCAATAATGGCCAGGAAGCACACCTTCCTCCAACTCTTTAAGCAAGATGCATCTGATCTATCTCAACAACTCTTTGTTAACAGTCACATCTCGAAATCTTTTAAACTTTCTATACTTTGATCTAGCCATTTAAATATCTGAATATTTACAAATGAATTTTAACAATTTGATTCTTAACAGAGGTTGCTAGAAAAAACATAATTTTTGAAAAAATGAACACTTCATTTATCACAAAAATATATTCAATTTGTTCTTTACTAGATAAAAACAAGTAAAATCAAGTAGCAACTTCTCCCACTGGATGAGCTGAGCAAATGGTCCCAGGGTTAAGTTAGCCTAGTTACCTCTTCTTTCTGTTCCCGACAAGATATTGAGGGCAATGTCTCCTCCAGTGCCCTTCTTTGTTGCAGTAGAAACATTTCCCTTTATCTGCAGCGTTATCCTTGCCTTTCTTTCCAATAGGCTTTTTCCTTCCCTTTCCCTTTGCCCTTCTTCACAATAATACTCTTATTCTTTGAAGAGGAGGCAACATTAGGCTTGGAGGACATTCCTCTCTTCTCGACAGTAGTAACATTTACTTTTCACTCCAGATTGTTCCCAACAATGTCTGGTAAGCCTGTAGCTCATTTAATAGAGTAGTCAAGTTTTATTCAATTTTATTCATCAATGCATTCGTACAAAATTGCATAAAATTCTTCGAAAGAGATTCTAGAATAAAACCAACTTGATTTCTATTGTCAATGACAGCACCGTTTACTTCTGCCACATTAAAGTGGACCATAATGTCCAGGACATGTTCACAAACATTGGTCCCAACTTTCATGCGGCTGTTGTAAACATACTTAATGGCATCATGCCTCAGGGTGAAGGACGGTTGTCCAAACATCCCTCGCAAAGATTCCATAATCTCTTTGGCAGTACTCATATCCTCATGCTTCTTTTTTCAACACATCAGATAAGCTGGCAAGGATATAAGCAAGAGCTATATCATTAGCCCTGACCCATCTGTCATATACATCCTGAACATTTCGGTTTGTGTAAGAGCTAGAAATGGGAAGACAATCCTCAGTTAAGACAAACCGCAAATCATCTATCACAAGTATCGTGTTCAAATTTGATTTCCAATTTATGCAGTTATCCCCAATCTGACGCCAACACTTGTATTATTGAACTCGTCATTCAGAAATTTTAAATCCAATCAAGTTTTAGCAATTTTAATAATGTACCCAAGATTATTCTTTTGCAACGATACTGCATCAAGACATTCTTGACTAAATACTACCTCCAGAATAACTCATATTTCGATAGTCATTTAGGCACCGCTTTTGGTCAGACATTATTAACACTTAATAATTCTGTAAGTGTAGACCCGCCATTTTCGGATTTTATAGAACGGTATGAATATGCCTCCGAAATAGAAGACAATACCCAAGACGGAATTATAAGACCCTATTCATTTTACTAAAGCCTGAGTTGTTCCGAATCCTATGTTACAACCCTCCGTAGGGATAGCCGTCGTTAAATGACTAGCAAAGGGCAACTTAAAGCTAACCAGCAGGCGCAACATAGAAACTCACGGTTGAGACTAATGGAGGAGACCGCAGGATATGTTGACACATTTCCTTCACCCACTTACTATGACTACTTCCTCCGTTCACCTTGATATTGACTCATACAAAACACTTTCCGTAGGGAGGTCACTTCCAGGGTGGCACGAAGCTTCATATGAATCTCACGATGTGAACTATGTAGAGATGTGGCAGTTGAAATCATACATTTGATTTTTATTCAAACAACTTCCCTTTATTTACCAGTGTCTAAATTTAAGCTAAAAAAACACTCTCCGTAGGGAGGTCACTTCCCGGGTGGCACGAAGTACCGCTTAAATCCAGATTGTGAACTCTTAAGGATGCGAGAGCTAAGAATAATATACCACGTATGTTATTAATCTCTCGCTAAAGTTTTCTAATAACTCTATCATATAGTAGTTATTTACTACCACTAAAGTGTTCTAATTTTTGGGTAAACTTATACTTAGGTTTTGTTCCAGCTAAATAAAAACAACCCTAACTCTATGTGGTTTATCCAAGTATAACTCTTATAATTGGACTTAAACCTACGATATCTAGGTGATAAACCCTTTTATTACCTCACACCACTCACGAATACTCATAAAACTGGTTACCAACACTCATTATTCGGCCATAATCCACAGGTAGGAGGTGTTCCATAGACCGTCAACTTAAATACCCCCAACCTTCGATAGGATTATATATCGGTTGAGTTTGTAACCCTAGTTTTATAAGTTTAACGACCTATTTTAACTATTTAAAACAAGTGGTTAACCTACGTGAGCATGCAGCTGTTCTTCGTTATGGATTTTAAATGTCTAACCTAATTTTATAACAACTTATAAAATTTTAGACATGTTAAACATCCACAACATACAGGCATTCAATATTTAAATATAAGAAACCCTAACATGCATACTATATATTATAACAAATTATAACATACTTTCAATGCATGTTGCATGCTTCCTATGGTGGGATTTGAATTCTAAATGGCATATTGTATGCACATACAAGATTTATTTAATTATAACATACATCCAATGCATAAATAATTAAACACGGATTGATATGGTTTTAGTTTTGACAAATACAAGCAAATAAAAGCCTAACTATTACAAAATAGCTTCAACACCGCTCCAACCGCTTGAACTGGACCCTAACCATGTGAACTGGACCAACCAAAACAAATTTGAGGCTGAATCAGACCAGACCTCAAGAGAACCGGTCGAACTGGCTGCTCTTGCTCTCGCCCAATATTTCGCTAAGGTTGATCGTTTAGCATTGACGACCATCGTCATGCGTTTGCCTGATCGTTTAGCGTTTGCTTGATCGTTTAGCAACTAAGGCCTATCGCTTAACAAAGCTACACGATTGTGTAGTGTTTGCCTTCTATCGTATAGTTTCATCGTCTAGTGCTGGAGGATGCTACACGCTCGCTTAGTGTCCAACACTATCGCATAGCTCCATCGTTTAATACGGACAATTTTACTACATGATCGTTTAGCTCCATTGTTTAGCGCCGCGTCTTGATCGTTTAGCACACACCCGAGGTAAGCGACCACTTAGTGCTATCGCTTAGCATTTCAACACATCGCTTAGATACCACATAGAGGTAAACGATCGCTTAGTGCTATCGCATAGAAACTCAACGCACCGCTTAGCTCCCAATCAAAGGTAAACGATCGTGGTAAGCAATCCCTCAGTGCCATCGTATAGCTCTTCACCGCATCGCTTAATTGCCACCCGAAGCTACACGATTGTGTAGTGCCATCATATAACAATACAATGCATCACTTAACTCTCGAGGTACACGATTGTCTAGTGCACAACACCTAAACGATCAACGTCTGAAGCTACACGATTGTTTAACTTTTCCTTCACATCGTCTAATGCATGAAGCTAAAGAATCGCTTAGATACTGAAGCTCAATGATGATATGAACAGAGGCTGATCGTCTGGAATCTGAAACTCGGCCTCTTCGCTTGTTTCTTCGAATTATAGCTTAATTTCAACTCTAATGACTCCAAATAAAGTACAGACTCTTGAAAGACATATAAGTTCATCAAACAAGAGCCAATTACAAATTTAAACAGGAAATTAAAAAGAAATTAAAGGCCAAAACTCAGAGAATCATATTAGTATAGCAGTTTCATATTTTCATATAAAACACCCACCAAACCAAAATTAAACTGAATTGAATACTTATATGATGCTCTGATACCAATCATTGGATTGGCGCCAGCATGCAGTAAAAGGGAACAAGATCCATAAGCACTCTAATTAATTAATTTTGGCATAAACAGAAACATGCTAAAACAGAGTTTAATGGGTTTCAAGAACATATCTTAGCCGAACCATTGAAATCTCTATTCCCAGCTGCAAAATCCTCCAAATCCTTGTGTAGACCACCACAAGATCTTCTCTACTATTCTCTTGGTGCTCTAAATTGAGTTGTGGGACTCAAAATAAGCTAGAATCAAAGGGAATTTGGAGAAAGCTCACTGCAACAACCCAAACTTGTACATGTCCAACATGTCCAACATGAACGAATTAGGACATTTTGACTATTTATTCGAACATGATCCACCTTTATGTCTCCACATAAAGTTCAAGTACTCATCCATTAATCACGGTAATTTTAGGTTTATTGGATTTCCATGCAAACAATAGATCTATTCAATAACACCTTTATTGAATTTTCAGAATGAGTTCCATTGTTTACATACCATGAGTTTTAGGACATAAAACCCAACAATATTCATACCCACCCCGATCCCTAACATTCATCAGACCACAAGGTCTGAATGTACAAGCTCCAAGGCTTCCTTGGCTCTATAACCTTTTCCAGTAAAAGATCGTTTGGTCATGAGGCATGATTCATACACCGGCAAGAAGTTTTCTTTTAAACTCTTTAGAAGTCCACTTTTCACCAACTTCTCAATCCTATTGAGGTTGATGTGACCTAACCTTAGATGCAAAAGATGGTCGTTTTCCTTAGGAGAAACCTTTAGTCTTTTAGCTGTTGTTTTCGTACTGAATATTTTAGTGTTAAACAAGGCTTTTATGACTAACAACCTTAGTACATATAAGTTACTTTTCATTGAACCATGGCCAATCTCCATTCCATTCTTGAAAATAAACACTTTATTCTCAGAAAAGAAAACGGTATACCCTTGTTCAATGAGACAAGAAACGAAGATTAAGTTCCTCTTAATATAAGGAACTACGAAAACATTATCCAGTAATAGATAATGTTTCTTATCAACAAATAACTTCAGCCTGCCTACAGTAACAACTCACCAGTACCAGCTCGTAGAGTCATCTCTCTCTGGCAATGGTTGCCAGGAATCCTTGGTAAGAGGAACTGACATGATTGGTAGGACCCGAATCTAAGATCCAAGCAGAATCATCATTATCTACCAACACATCTCCAAGATCAATAAATCAGATTTACTGTCTTTCTTCCTCTTTTCGAGAGTAGTGGGATCAGTGTCAGAACAACAGACACTACTGGTTTCGTCATCCATCCCTTTGTGCTCGAAAAGTAAGAACTGACATTCAAACATATCTTGCAACAAGTCCATGATCTCGCGTACAATGACCATGTTCTCAACCATTTTGGCCAAAACATTAGGTATGTTAGCCAAAATGTGAAGTCAAGCCAATAAATTAGCCTTCATCCACACCTCATATGCATTATGAACACTTTCTGGTGCATCAAGGGTCAGGACTTGAGGACACTCCTCAACCATGACAAATTCGAGGTCATTTACCACGAAATACGTTTTACACGATTCTTTCCACTGTATGTATTCGGTCATATTAAAAGCACTAAACGAAAATACTAATGAGTTGTTGAAAAGAAAAACACATTGACCTACATTAGGTTTTAAGCAAATACCCATTGTAAAACAAACAAAATCCAATAAGGTTTTAGCAAACTAATATGAACCCCGTGTGACATCTAGTTTTGCAATGACGATTCAAAGGTTTAGGACAAAAGTTGCCGAAGGAAGGTCAATTATCCATCCTCTGAATTGAGAAATTCTCAACCAATCATTAATACAATAACAACTCTTGTTCCTATAACGACTAGCCATCATTGATTTGGCCAAGAGATTATTAACTTACTTAACAATCTCCCGTAAGTGTGACCCGCCATTTTAGGCCCTAGAGATTTGCCCCAAGCAGCCAATCTGAAGGGAAAAAATCTGACTGGGGCAAAACCTAAAGCGACCCTATCCGTGTCTGGAGTTCACCTTGATCTTGACCAACTGCACAAAACCCATCCGAAGGGGAACGCTCCTAGGGCACCATGAGAGAATACAGAATGATCTCATGGTGTGAACCAATGATAGAGACCATAGGACGTATTGACATACACCCTTCACCCCCTTATTATAAACACTCTCTCCGTCCACCTTAATATTGACTCATGCAAACACCATTCGAAGGGGGATGCTCCCAGGGTACCACAAGGCCAACCATGAATCTCACGGTGTGAACATTCAGGGAGAAACATGAGTGGAATCATAGACATATCAGATACATCTCTTCCTCCCACTGATTATTTTATAACCTAGGGTTTAGTTTACTTAGAAAAAACACGGCTAAGAATTTTAACTAAGTGACTTTTAGGTTTGCCCAAGAGTAACTTTTTACCTTGGATAGTTAAACAACTATTGATCATCATCCATTAAACTCTTTAACAAAGTCTTTGACTAATCATCGCATGCTTGTTGAAAATCTATCTAATTCACCCTTCCAGCTAAGTTCCCAGGTAGGGGTGTTCCGTTTGCGTCCGATTAAGAACCCCAGGCTAGTCAGAACCCACCTTAGACAAAAGATCCCTTATAGATAGATTTAAAATAAATTTAATCTTTTATGCCAATCAATTTAATCCTATTAAACTGATTTTAAAAGATTAATCTGTCACACCCCCCCCCCCAGACCACCCTCTGAGCTTGGGAAAGGGCGTGACTGCAGCAGTTATCAACCCTTTTGTTGACACTCACTTCCTAATAACTCTTGCGGAAATAACTCTGATACCAATGAATAAATTGAACAACCAACTGCTTAAGTAGGCCCATTTTATATTACAACAATGTAATGTTTATATAAACCAAAGACTTAACAACAAAGTTTACAACAACCGTAAAACCCTCCAGAAGTGTAATTGTGGCACGTGGAAGACCTTGACCTTAGCAGCATCCTGGAACTCCTCACCTTTCGCTACCTGGGAAAAGGAAAAACATTTGGAAAACATGAGCTATAAAGCCTAGTGAGTGACCAAAAAACTGATTTTTATCAAAAGAACTACCCCACACTTGGGTACTTTTGCTCAGATACCATCTCAACTGTGTCCTTCAGTATCGAGCTACTTAGATACCTTCTCAAATGTCCTTCGGTATCGAGTTTCAAGTAAAACTAGTCATAAAATGACTTTCTTTAATAAAACTTAGAAAACATGTCTTTATCTGAAAGATCTTTCTTTAGCACATGGTTTCTTAAGACATTGAAAATATTTTAGTCACTCACCTTGATCGTTTAGGAATCTTCCTCTCTAGAAGTTCCTTTGTCACCTCGAACTCCCTTTTGAACCCTAAAATCCAGATTCAAATTAAAACTCAGATTACTTATAGTTATAGGCTTTATCTAGAGATACTTACTTCTACAAATATGCTCTAAAATGTCTCAGGAATCTTACCCTAAAATCTTAGCTCATAAATTCTCGTGGTTTGGCCAGAATCATCAAAACATCAAGACTGGCTCAGCTTACTCGATAGCTCGACCCTTTTGTCTTTTCCTTATTCTCCAGCCCGATTCCTTGGAGATTCTTCTCCAGAAGCCCCACCATGAAACCTAGACTCCTTTAGCTTTCAGATGGCTTTAGAATCATATCAAACGCACGAGTATTCTGGGAGAACTCCTCGTTTCAAGTTGATGCTGCTTTCCAGACTTCATTGTCCAATGCGTCCTCTTTGAACTTCTATGTCTAACGCATGGATTTTGCTCTAACACAAGGTTTCCTCAACTTTTCCACTCTTCTTAAATGTATTTTGAGTTGTAATCTGAAGAATGAAGTCTTTGGTCCTATTTATAGGCATCCAAGATTGCTCCATGGCCGACACCTCCTACTTGGCCGCAGACCAAGTGACTCTTCCTTACACCATCAAAGCAATCTTGCATCAGCACAATCCAATGTGTCTTCTTCTCCTTTCACCAACGCATGGCCCTTACCTTTGTATGTCTTCTTATGTTGCCACCTCTTTTACTTAAGGCTTAAGAATTCTTCCTAACAAGCCACATGTCCGGATGATATCCTCCATGAGTTCATCCTTCATATGCGTCCACAAACTCTTGGATGTTCAACACATCACTTCCATTTTCCTTCCTTCAGCCGCATGCCATCACCAACAACCCTTCCAACGCATCAACACAACTTCTTCCAACGTATTGGTCCCTTCCAACGCATCAACACAACTTCTTCCAATGCATTAGTCCCTTCCAACGCATCAATACAACTTCTTCCAACGCATTGGTCCCTTTCAACGCATCAACACAACTTCTTCCAACGCATTGGTCCCTTCCCACACGTCAACACAAATTCTTCCAACGCATTGGTCCCTTTCAACGCATCAACACAACTTCTTCCAATGCATTGGTCCCTTCAAACGTATCAACATAACATTCTATACTTAGCCAAATTTCTAAATTTTCCCTCCTTCCAACGCATCCCACACAACATTCTATACTTAGCCAAATTTTCAAATTTTCCCTTTACCCAAGTACTCTTTTCAAGATCTTGTGGCCAATGCATAGCAATGCCTAGTCCAACACTTAGTCAATTTTTAGAGATTTAAGCTTAACTCAAGGCTACTCACATAGCAATGCCTAGTCCAACACTTAGTCAAGTTTCATGGATTTAAGCTTAACTCAAAGCTACTCACATAGCAATGCCTAGTCCAACACTTAGTCAATTTTCAGGGATTTAAGCTTAACTCAAAGTTACTCAAGGAAAATCTATTCAACACTTAGAAATTTCCTTTTTCTTCAACATAGGATTTAACTTTCTCCTGGTTAATCCTTTAATCACCTACTTAAGTAGGAAAAATGGAAATCCGGGTTTCACATAATCTAGGTTACTAAACTCTTTAGAACCATTTGAACTTAGGACTATCTCAATCCAATTTTAAAACCCTTTTAAAAAACTTGAGTTCACCCTAAGTCCGCATGCAACTCTTTCTTATTGTTTTTAGGTATAATTTCCTTTATAACACTTGTAAATGAAAACAACCAAAATCACAATGCAAGGCTAATACAGGCAAGACATTCATAACGATTATAAACAGCCTAAGTGTCATGCTCAATGCATTATTCATTCATTGCTACTTCTTTTATATAACACTTATACAAAACAACAATGAAATAAGCACAACATGTTTTTATTCACCCTTAGACTATAACACTTATAATAAAAGGATGATGCATGATAATACTCACTGCATGCAAAATATAACTCTTATATTTCATGATGCATGTGAATGCTTTCATGTAATTTCTTCATGCAATATTATAACATTTATAATACATGATGCATGAACAATTGCATAACCTAAGGTGGGTTTTTAAACTATATGTCAAACACTTTGGCATATAAACAGCATATATCAGATGTATAATTAATAAATATTGATGAACCGGGTAGAATTGCCTTAAAACCACAAAATTAAAGCTAACTATTACAAAAACAAGGAGTCTCCGGTTTAAACAGGCGAACCGGGCCTTGAACCGTCCAGGCGAAGCAACGCGTCTCCAACCATCTGTACCAAACTCCCCGCGATCGTTTACACGAAAGAACAAACACTTCGCTCTATCGTTTACCAATGCTCCTAGAGCTAAATGATCGTGTACATTTTACTAAGCAATGAAGCTCGAGGTACGCGATCGCCTAGCGCACTCCACACAACATAAGCCTTACACAATTGTCTAAATGACTACGATGCAGCAAAGTACCATCGCCTAAATGATTGCTTAGTGAGCGCCTTTCGTATCGTATACAACGCGATTGTGTAGGTAGTAACTAAGCAATGAAGCAAGCTAACTACACGATCGTCTAGCGCACGCCTTTTACTAAACGATGAGCATCATATGCTCCCACTACGATCGTCTACCTCCAGCATCTAAGTGGTTAGGCAACCAACCTACACGATAGAGTAAATGATTTACCCGATTGTTTAGTAAATACTACACAATCGTATAGAAAAATCTACATAATCGCTTAGATAAATTCCAACGATCATTTGCCTTAGGCTACACGATACGACCAACTCTTGGTCTTCTTCCTCGTTGAGAACTGCATCTCCATGCTTCAAAACTTCATCACGAACGACTCGACTAACTCAAACTCTTTGAATTACAGACTCGATAGTATGTTAATTATGCCCAAAAACACAGGGACCCTTACAAATTAATACTTTGTAATTTAAGAAAGCTTTAACAGAAAGGCAATTAAATCTAAAAACATTCATCAACTCCATCCACAAAAGCATTTAACAATTAAACACAAATGTAGAAAACCCACTAAGACTGTAAAAGAAGTTTAAAGTAGAATTGAAATTTGGAATATCAGAACAACCTGGCTCTGATACCAATTGAAGGAAATCGAACACGAGGGTTTCTATGAGCAGTGGAAGGATCATTGCAACAATTGTATAAGAACTTTACAATTACAATCACAAACGGAAACATACGGTTATACGAAAATAGAAATTACAGCATGCTATACAAAAGATTAAGGACAAGAGCAACACACTTTTGCAGACTCATCTTCAAGCTCCTTGATCACGAATGCTCGACCACAGCAACACGACAACACACGAACGCTCATCTAACACGACCACTACACTGCATGAACACCGGGCACTCAAACTAAGTGATCGCCAAGGTCACGAACACCACGAACAACCTCCACAGAACCTCGACGGTGTCGAGTTGAGTATGACACTACCAAGAAGGTTACCTTGGTATTCTTGGTGTGAGAATCCAGAGGGTGGGCTCTATGTGAACTTGGTTTGAGGCAGAAAAATGGAGGAACCATAATCGTGTAAACGATTAAGCAAGTGAGAGATGGAAGAACCTATTGTATAGGTCGATGCCCAATCGTTTAGTAAAAGCTATGCGATCATTTAGCAAAAGCTATACGATCGTTTAGCTCATCGCTTAGCTGAGTGTCTATCGCCTAAGAACACTCCACGATCGTTTAGCTCATCCAAGCTATCGCTTAGTAAATCTAATTTACTTGACAACTATCCATGAGTATTTTTCGAGATTGGAAAATTTCAAAATCACTTCTTACTAAAATTAGGAAAACATTTTTCCTTTTATCTTATGGTTACCATGAAACCACCAAGAACCTCCCACTCAATTGGTTATTAGAGAAAAAGAGATAATTATCCAATAATTAATATATTATAAATATAAATGATAACTAACTTACCATAATATATTTATAACCTATAGTTTTAATATTTTATCTCATGAAATATATAAACCATAGCTCTTTTTCTATTCCATAGCACTTAATGTAAATCTCATTTACATTAATCCTCCACTTGATGTATCTCATACACCATACCATTCATATCATATATAATCGAATTACCTCTTTTCAATTTGAACATTTAAAATCAACACTAAGAACTGATCCTCAACTTGAATCTATTGAGCTACCAAGGGGACCTTATGGACCTGTAGCTCGAAGCTCCAACGGCATGTGAATAACTAACTAAACTCTTTAGTCATGGGATCCACCATTCGTTAACTGCTAGGCACTCCACTAAAGACTGACAGCTGAACTCTCCTTACCATAGATATATTATGTGTCCATCTTAACCAATCAGCAGTGCGACAACCCTTCACAGATCGCTCATAAGTATAGCTCGACCAATAACCGTTATGTCCCTGTAGTTACATCTAACTCCTTAAGTACCACTAAATCCTCTAATGAACATAAGTCATGGTTCTATTATGACTGAGTTATCTCTTCCAAAGAGAAGTTGTGGCCACTATGTTCAAGTCTTGGAATCAGCTCTTAAGGGAGCAATCTCTCTACTTACCTCTGCTTCAGGGAAGAAGTGAATTCCATCTTGTCTATTGAGTTTTCAGCTCTCAAATCAGACAAGTCCTAAAAAAGGTAGCCATGTTGAGTTGGCAATCTAGCCATTCTCACCCATACTAATCAAAGGACCACTCTCAAAGGCAGGGGTTCCCAAAACACTCAAGATTAAGGTTGTGTCACCTATGGTCGTTTAGGTGAGATGTAAGTCTCTAGTATCAACAACGTTATATACAGAGTCTAGTCATCTCGTGGTCCAATCTTATACAAACTCTTTGTATAGGACACCTGCTCGCATGTCTCTACATGACTGGTCAACATCTACCATCTATAGTAGTTTACAATACTTGAAAAGCTCTACAAAGCAAGTCATATTCGTAGTGTCACAAGGATTAGGTATCCCACCTTAATCCTTATACTACAGACCTATCTAGGTTATTACTTAAGGCATGATCCACTTGTATATCTCATATACATGCTTAAGTTTACATAAGATAACCACGGAGCTTTGTTTATTAGATATGAGTAAATACCAGAATGAAATAACAGTTATTTTATTCATAAAACAATGTGTATAATTACAAACAACAAGACTCCGAGAGAATTAGGACACTAATCCCAACATGAACAATGAAGCGCCTCACCTTCTCCTTATCAAAGAGGGGTTCGTCTATAGTTGGACTATAACTAATTGTTAATTAGAGGGATCAGTGGTACTTAAGGAGTTAGATGTAACTATATGGATTAAACGGTAATTTTGGCCTAGTTGTATTTATAAGCAATTTGTGAAGGGTCAACGTACTATTGATTGGTTATATCTAATGGATATATATATATATATATATAGCGTGAAGAGTACAGTTATCGGTCTTTAATGGAGTGACCGATTGTTAATCGAAGTTGGTTAATTTAATAAAAGAGTTTAATTAATTAATCAAGTACCATTGGAGCTTCGATCTATAGATCCATAAGGAGTTTAATTAATTAATAAAGTACCATTGAAGCTTCGATCTATAGATCCATAAGGTCCCCTTGTTAACTCAATTAGGATTAACGAGAATCGAATTAATTTTGAATTAATTTGAATTGATTGAATTAATTTGAATTGTTCAAATTAATTAAAGGGAATTAATTATATGAGATATAATTGATACAATGTATATGATACATTATATTATAAAGTTTTAGTGGGAGAAATAAATATTTAAATATGATTCAAATTTAATTATATAAATATGATTCATGTATTCATAGCTTAAAATTAATGCAAATTTGATTCATACTGATTCTATAGGTTGTCTGAGAGACTTATAAACTATAAGTTATATTATATGTGATATAATATAAACTATAAGTTTATATGTGATATAACATATAGTTTTATTAATAAATTTGATTTTATTAATAATTATTTTTATTTAATTTAAATATTAAATAATAATGGAGGAAGTTAATTTAATAACCTCATCCCCTTTAATCTCTCAATCCGTAGAAACAGTTCATTCTTTTTTATAGAGAGCTGGTTTTTCCTTATTCCTCCTTAGGCTTCACGCAAGGTGTGTGCTCTGGAAGTTCTTTGGAGACATTTCTTCTTTATATTCTCTCACAAAATCTTCCCTTCCCTTCCCAAAATTAATTGTTGCGAGCCCACAACTCCGCGTCGATTCTCAATCTTGAGATTAATGGGGAAGCCCTCTTGGTAGTGCCCGATAGTAGATCAAATCAATTGGGATCCGTTGCTACATTTGTGAAGTTGAGACCGTGATCGTGGCTGTTCTGAGAATGGGAGAGGAAACATGTAGATTGAAGAAATTGGTTCTTCAAGGGTACATTTCGAAATCCCATTTTTCTTCTTAAATGCATGTTGTATTTTATTTTCATGTTTATCCTGTAAAAATCACTTTTGTTCTCTGATTTTATTGTTTTAATCAAATTGGAATTTTAAATCATATGACGTTCATAGGTTTCCTCCTGGGATTCAATCCCTTCAGTCTTTTGAATTAATTAAGGGGGAGAAGTTAATTATTTTAAATAAATTTCAAGCATGAACTTTGTGATGATATGTATAATTGACATTGAAATTATTTCTTCATCATCATGTGATGCTATAGGTTATGTGCATTTCAAGTTATTTTTCTTCAATGGTTTATCATCATAAAAAATGGGGAGATGGTATGGTTTGTCATCATAAAAAAAAAAGGGAGATTGTTGGCTTTTTAGTCCACTTAATTAATGTTTTGATGATAACAAACATGATTTTGTTTACTAAAAATTTAATTATTTTGAATAGTCTATAGTGTAGAGCTCGGAACAACGATTTTGATGCCTCTTGAATCACCCAAATTGGAGCTCAAACGGAGAAGATAAAACAGAATAACCGAAGATGGTGACATGGTGGCTAAATCATCAAATTAGACCAATTAGAAAAAGCTATTTGGAGTAATGAAGGAGTGACACATAGTGGATTTTTTTATTTTTGGATTGTTAAAAAAAAATAAATTTAATATTATTTTATGTTTGTGTCTTACAACTAGTTTTTGACAAATGGTGGGCTCTTGTTTTTTCGTTGTGTTTTAAAAGATATATATTATTATATTATTTTTTGTTTGTGTTTCACAACTAGTTGAGTTTAAATTTCTACTATTCAATTTAACTTTTTGAACAATCCAATGACCCAAATTAAAATTCACTTTTTACCCAACTTCCCTCTCTTTTTATACTTCCTCTTCTCCAAAATTATTTTAACTTTTCACAACTTTAAAATCCTCAAAATTAGTTAAAAGACTACCATTGTTACTTTTTCTACAAGCTTCTAATTTTCTTTATTTTCATCTTATTTTTTTAGAGAAATTTATATTGTATTTTGAGGATTAAAATGTGTAAGCTCAAACTTGTATACCCACTCTTTTTATAGAGTTTTTATTGTGTGATTTAAAGCTTAAAAAATATTATAACGGTTTGATCCTAACCTGTCAATGGTGTGATCTTGAAAGTAAGGTAGTGGTTCGACTCTCATTCATGGAAATAGTCAAATGAGATTTTTTAATCGAAATTCCAAGAGGTGCTTGGAAAAGTGGATGAAGGTCAAGTTTGACCGAATCACTATAAAAATTACGGTGCGTTCTTCTCTAATTCTTTACTTGTTATTTTGTATTTAATTTTAGTTGCATGGTTTTGTTGGTTGAGATTGATTGAGTATATTGTTACATAATTTTTATCAATCTTGTTATTTGGCATAAATTAGAGTTTTTATTAATTTAATTTAAAAATATCTAATTTGATCAAATTGAGCATACTTTAAGAAAAAAAATTAATTAAACCTTATCACCCCTCTAGAGTTGCCATATCGGTCCAACATAGTTAATTATAGATATGAATTATAATTAAAACTATATAATATGTGAGAGACAAATATTTGAATAAGATTCAAATATTGTTTATATGAATTAGATTCATATAAATACTGTAGGTTAACATGAATAAGATTCGTATTAAAACTATAAACTATAAGGGAGAGTTGCATTTTAATATGATTAATATGCATAATAAATGGTTTATTGGTTAATGGCCATTAATCGACTATATATATTATATAATTAATATTGTATTATAAATATAATATTAATATTATAATAAAATAATCCTCCACATGGGAGTTATTCTGCATCATGTCGATGGGAGTTAGATAATTCCCATCTCTTTCATTTGTGTTATTTGGTCTGAATTAAAAATACAAAAACATAAGGTTAGCATAACATGATTTCGTTTACAGAAGAACTCTCTCCTAAGAACTCTCACTCTCTCTCAATCCTTCTGCCTTTCCTTTTTTCCAAAAGCAAAAAATAGACCAAACTTCCTATCCCTTGCTTGAGAATGGTAGAGGCTCCAAGTGATGGTGTCCTATTCATTGGGTAGATTTTTGATGTTTGTACAGAAGAGTTCGTGTCCAGTTCATTAGAGAGAAAAAACAAAAAGAGTGTCTTCAAGGGTGACTTTTCTCATGATCTCTTCTCTTCCTCTCAAATTAGAAAGCATGCTTATAAGTATTTTGATGTTTACCTTGTTGCAATTCTGAGTTTTTCTCCATTACTTTCATGATTACAAATCGAATTTCGATTGAACGGTGTTCACATGCTTCCTAAAGAAATTCCATTCTTTCATAATGCCCTTACAATTAATTTGAACAAAGCGGCCAAGAGACCAACCATGCACCCATTGCATGCCTCATACACTCGTCCCGTGCAGCCACAAGACCATATATGCACCCATCACATGCCTCATACACTCGTCCCGTGCGGCCACAAGACCATATATGCACCCATCGCATGCCTCATGCCTTGCACGTACACCCATGCCTCCTCTCGTGCACAATCGAGCACCCTGACCTACATAATGCCTTGCATCAACCAACCTAGTGCATCACTTGCACACAACTTAGCCCTTCGCGAGCACGTCCACCAGCCTCATCGTCTCGCCGTTCAAACTACTTGCTTGCTCATCCCAAGTAGCTGCCTACTTATTCAAACTAAAATCCATGTTTCAATTTCACGCTAATTTTACTTATTTTTTCAGACACTATTCGGGAAATTTCTTTCTACAAACTTATGAAATGTCTTAACTTGCTTACCTTAAAATTTAAGCGCTAGATTCCTCTTGGTCTGTTCAAAAATCGTCAATCTTCACCTCTGGCCTAAATTCACCTGAGAGCCCGACCTTTTTGAGGAAAACTTCGAAATCAACTTAAACTCTTAAGAATTTCTTCCCAGCAGCTCTAGAGCTTCAACTACGCTCTTCACTTTCATGTAGGTCTGAAATCACCCCTTTAGCATGAGAGAATTGCCCAAACCAACCCTTTAAACTAAAACCTTCATTTTATACTAACAGCTGCATGGCCATAATCAAGCTTAATTTACCACCTATCCCACTAGGTAAAATTAGACTTTCTAATCTCAACAGCTGGCCACCAAAATTGATGATTAAGCTGAGAGCTTCCTCCAATCACCAATGAATAGCATCACTTGGACGCTTACATCACTCAGCCATCGTATGCATCAATGCCCCTTTTGTGCCCAATGCTTAGTCTCAAGATTAGTGCATGGCCCTACTTCACGCTTATCCTTGCCCGGTCGTCGTACGCCAATGCATGCACAATCCACATTGGTTAAGGCATCCTTGCCCATGCACGCGCGTCCTTATCCACCTACCTCAACTCGAGACTTGGTTAACGCATAACTCATGTTCAACGCATGGCCTTCTCCTTGACACTTACAATCACTTCCTTTCATCTCATGCGCCAACGCCTTCTCAACCAATGCATTCAACAACCCTAATGCTTAGGCATCTTGTTATGCCACTCTCCTCTAACCTCACATGGCTTTGGTTGGCACATTGCCCATGCTAATGCATGGCAACAACTCGACTACACTTGGTCGTTCATACCATGCCTTACGCCTCTCAATCTCTTAATTAACCTCCATGAAACTTGGTTGTTGCACACCTCATCAACCTTCAACGCATGGCTTCCATCGCATGGGTTGTTCTAGCTTTCACACTTAGCCAAATTTTCTCACCTAATACCTAAATGGCAATACTACCTGAGAGCTACAATCTCAACACTTAGAACAGTTTCCTCCTTTTCCATTTATTCTCAAACTTTTTCCCTATATATTTAATATTAACTTACACTTAAGTGGGAAAGTTAGGGTTTGGAGTTTACATTAAATCTCATAGGGTCCTATAGTTTGTAATTGTATTGTATAAATATTTTATTTATTTAATAAAATATGATATGTTTTATTTGACATTTAGTAGCATAAACCCACAAACCAATAAACTAAGATCAAAGGTTATCTTTTGTAGCTTAAACATGTATGTAGAGACATACAAGTGGATCACGTTTAAGTGATAACCTATATGGTCTATAGTAGATGGATAAGGTTGGATACCTTATCCTGATGACGCTATGAGTATGGCCCGCTTTGTAGATGTTACAATTATTGTAAAGTACTACAAATGATCTGATCCTAATGATTTATGTAGAAACATGTAAGCGTGGATATTCTATATAAAGGAGTTTGTATAAGAATAGCCTGAATCCTGAACCCTGAATGAGTTGTACAAAAATGACCTGCTAGTCTCATTAGATAATGTTGTTCATAACAGAGACTTACATTTCACCCAACATAAGATTGCTGACTGGTTATAAGATAATGTTATTCATAACGATAATTTTGGACCAGCTGTACTTACGAGAAATTTGTGAAGGGTCATTGTACTATTGACTAGTTATTTGGTGAATAATTTAATTAAAGGAGTTTAATTAAGTATTCACTTCCAAGCTAAGCACGCTTAACTTTGGAGTTCTTATGATTGAGCCACCGAAAAGGAAGGTGCACCTTGTTGGTATAGGTAGTAACTTTCAATTCTTTTAAGCCTTTTTTAACCATACTTTCATGTCCTTAGGATCTCTCTCGTTCGGATGTGATACCGGTTCATTCATGTACCCCTCATGAACTCGGGTCGTTATATCCCATCTATAACTCAATGAGAATTAACGAGAATCAATTTTTGGATTAATTTGAATTGTTCAAATTAATTGAGGGAGTTAGTTATATGTGATATAATTAATTTAATCAATTATATATGATATAATTACTATAATGTATTTGATACATTATAATATAAAGTTTATTTGAGAGGAAATAAATATTTGAATATGATTCAAATATTAATCATGTGGATTGGATTCATATAATTAAATTTAATATAAATGTGATTTATATTAAAAACCATTGGTGAGAGAGAATTGAAGGTTATATTGTATTTGATACATTATAGAAACTATATGGTTATATATTACATTGATTTATTAAAAATAATTTAATTTAATTTTTAAAAATCCTTTTTGGGGGAGAGTCAACACCCTCTTCCTCTTTTCTCTCTAATACGTGATAGTGGGGTAGAAAAGAGGGGTTTCTTCTTCTTGGCGTGTTTCACAGAAACAACACAGATTCACAGAAATGTTTTGAGAAAATCTAAATCGCATCATTTTCTCTCTTCTCTCTAAAAATCTCTCTTCTAAAATAGCTAGAGCCCACACGCTCCTGGATTCTCGTCTAGAGAATACAGAGGTTTCTTCCGTGGTGGTGTCCATTCTCTTTGCATGTTGCAAAATAAATTAAATTGCATAACATTCTGTTTATTCTCTGTAAATTGAACATTCTACAAATTTTGGGATTTGGGTCTGATTCCGTTTTCACTCAAGGACCTTCAATGGCTCATTCACTTGGAATATAAGATTTGATTCTGTGATTAAATCTCATGGCTTTGATCAGAATGTTGATGAGCCTTGTGTTTACAAGAAAATCATCAATAGTTTAGTGGCTTTTCTTGTGTTGTATGTAGACGATATCCTACTCATTTGGAATGACATAGGTTTGCTGATTGAAATTAAGAATTGGCTAGCGACCCAATTCCAAATGAAAGATCTAGGAGAGGTGCAGTTTGTTCTGGGCATTCATATCTTTAGAAACAGAAAGAACAAAATGCTAGTCTTGTCTCAGGCATCGTACATTGACAAGATGCTTGTCAAGTTTTCGATGCAGAACTCCAAGAGGGCTTTACTCTCTTTCTAGCACTAAGTTATTTTGTCTAAGGAAATAGTGTCCTAAGACACCTTAAGAGGTTGAGGAAATGAGACGGATCCCTTATACATCGACTGTTGGTAGCCTGATGTATACGATGTCATGTACTATACCCAACATCTGCTTTGCAGTGAGGATAGTTAGTAGATATCAGTCTAATATAGGATTTGATCATTGGACCGCCATTAAGAACATCCTCAAATGTCTTTGGAGAATGATGGATTACATGCTTGTGTAGGTTTTAAGGATTTGATGTTTACAGGATACACGAACTTTGATCTCCGAACTGATAAGGATTCTAGGAAATCCACATAGAGGCTGAGTACGTAGTGGCTTATGAAGCTACTAAGGAAGTTGTATGACTCAGGAAATTCTTAACTGATCTGGAAGTGGTTTTCGACATGTCTAAGCTCATCACCATTTATTGTGATAATACTACTGCTGTGGCTAATTCCCGAGAGTCTAGGAGTCACAAGCGCGAAAAGCACATAGAGTGGAAGTATCATCTCATTTGGGAGATTGTGCATTAAGGGGACGTGATCGTCAAGCAAGTAGTTTCGGAGCACAACGTTGCTAATCTATTTATAAAGGCCCTCACGGGTAAGGTGTTTGAGGGTCATCTGCAGAGTATAGGTCTACGGGGCAGGCCACATTTATTCTTGGGCAAGTGGGAGATTTTGTACTAGGCGTGTATCATGCCTAGTTTATCGTTATTGTGTGTACTTTTATATTAGTACGACTTTTATATTGTACACCCCACTAGCTTTAAGACAAGTGGAAGATTGTTGGGGTTGATGTCCTAAATCTTGTGGATCCTATAGTTTGTAATTGTAATGTACAAACAATTTTATTTATTTAATAAACTATGAGATATTTTATTCAAAATTTAGTAGCATTAACCCACAAACCAATAAACTAAAATTCAAGGTTATCTTTTGTAGCTTAAACATGTATGTAGAGACATACAAGTGGATCATGTTTAAGTGATAACCTAAATGGTATGTAGTAGATGAATAATACTAGGTACCTTATCCTTGTGACACTACGAATATGACTCATTTTGTAGATGTTAAAATTGTTGTAAAGTACTACAAATGATCTGATCATGATCATTCATGTAGAGACATGTGAGCGAGGGTATTCTATATAAAGGAGTTTGTAGACCGGACCATGAAATGAATAGTCTCATTATATAATGCCGTTAATAATAGAGACTTACATTTCACCAGAATGACCATAGATGACATGACCTGAATCCTGAGTGAGTTGTGAACTCCTACCTATGAAGACGATCCTTTGATTTGTATGGGTGGGAGTGGTCAGATTGTTGACTCAACAAGCCTACCATTTTGAGGATTCATCTGATTGGGGAGCTGGGAACATAGGTACACAAGATGGTATTCACTCATTCCATGATGCCGGGGTAAATAGATAAATTGTTCTCTTAAAAACTGATTCCGGGGCTTGAACAATGTGGCGTCGCATCCTCTCTTGATCCAAGAGGGGTTTGGTCATAATTGAACTATGACTTATTGTTCAATAGAGGGATCAATGGTACTTACGGAGTTAGATGTAACTATAGGGGCAAAACGGTAATTTCAACCCAATTGCACTTACGAGCAATTGTGAAGGGTCATTGCATTGTTGATTGGTTATATCCAATGGATATATATATGTATATATATATATATATATATATATATATATATATATATATATATATATAGCGTGAAGAGTGCAGCTGTCAGTCTTTAGTGGAATGACCGACAGTTACTGAATGTTGAATAATTTAATTAAAAAAGTTTAATTAATTATTCAAGTATCGTTGGAGCTTCAATCTATAGGTCTATAAGGTTCCATTTGTAGCTAAACATGGATTTTTTAGAATGAATTTTTGGTTAATTTGAATTTTTCAAATTAATTGAGGGAATTAACTATATATGATATAATTAAATTAAATTAAATATATGTGATATAATTAATATAAGGTATTTGATTCATTATGATATATAGTTTATTACAAGGGGAATTAAATGTTTGAATTTGATTCAAATACTAATTATATGGATGAGATTCATATAATTAAATTTAGTATAAATATGATTTATATTAAATATCATGCATTATTGAGAGAAATAAAACTATAAGTTATATTTTATTTGATACAATATAAGAACTATAAGTTATGTTACTTTATATATATATATATATAACATTTTATTAAAATTAAATTATTTTTTGAAAATTATTTTTAGGAGGGAGTTGTAACTCCCTATCCCTTTTCTCTCTATTAATTGTGCTAGTGAGAGATCAATTTTTATCAATCCATTTCATCTTCTTCACAGAGACGATCTCTGTGAATTCTATTGCTTAATCTCCCTGAAAGATTCTCTTCTCAATATTCTCCCTCTCCCAAAACTCAGAACCCACACCTCCTGAGAATTCCCATCCCCTACAAAGAATACAAAAGTCTTACTTGTGGTGGTGTTCTTTATTTTTTTTATGAAGATTCGTGAAGACGAAGGATTTTCGTGAAGTTTTTTTTTTTTTTTTCTTCAAGGGTAAAATTTTCCTTTTCCATAATTTCTTCTATCAAATGCATACTGTAATTTTTGTTTTGATGTATAATTTATGTACTGTAAATTTTGATTTATGTGAAAATAAAATTTGGGACCGATCTCGCTTTCGTTATGGACCTCACGATTCCTTTAAATCAAATTGAACACATTTCATTCATCAATTTAATTACACAATTTGATTGCAAGTTCAAGGTGGGTCTCACATCTCAATACAATTACTGAAAAACAGATAAACAACAACAAAATCAATTAGGGTCTACTTTTTACATTACCATTGATAGATTACCTTTTAATTGGTGTAAACATGGCCTTAAATGTCTAATTTTAATTCTTATACTTATAATAAATATTAAATTTAGTCCTTGTTACTGACTTTTTTTGTTTGTTGATTATTTCAACAACTTTTTTTTTATTACCTATTAAGTGCTTTTACTATAAATTTTGAAGACATATTTACATATTATATTTTCTTATCCAGAATAATCGTTAGCATTTAACCATTCCTATAAAAATTAGCTTTTATAGAGTAAATTAAAGATTTATTATAAGTACAATGACTAAAATTGAACAAACTCTAAAATATAGAGACCGAAATAGTATTTTAATCTTCCTATAATATTTAGTTATAAACTAATTTTGGGACAAGAGTCTAGAAGCAACTTGTATTTCAACCAAATAAATTAATTTATGAACATGTTTTATAGTTTATTATGTATTAACTCATACATGGTTTATTTTGGAATGAATTTATAACCTGAAAAGTTATATTTATTTAAAAAAAATCAAATTATATTTTTATTATAATTTTTCAAAGCATCACATGTGTCCCTAATCTATCCATATACTATTTTGTGACTTGCTACGTTGTTAGGCCACTATTTGATTTCAATATAATTATTTTGATCATCTCTCTTAGATTTTAAGTGTGTTTGGGACAAGAATTATTCTAAAACTATAATAATCAGCTCTTTCTACAATAAATACTGTTTTGCATTTTCTAATTAACTACAGTCAATTCTATTTCAAAATCCCCATGTAGTACAGTATTTATTATTTATTATAGCTTTTATTATTTTACATTATTTTTTTTATATAGTTTTTACTATTCACTTATCAAACTAAAATAGTTTATAAACTATTATAATCCAAAATAAAATAATCTACACCCCAAATATAAATTATTATAATCCAACTATAATAACCTAGGAAAGTTCTTTTTATTTTCTCAATATACATCTCTCCATATTAAATAAGATAATAAAACATATCTCAACTTAAGCTGTACTTCTATTTTTTAAATGGAAAGTTAAATCTCCATACCTTCTCATAATGTTGTACTACAAAAAAAAAAAAGTTTCCATTTTTTATAAACTTTTATAATTGAGCTTTAAGCCTTTAATTAATTAGAGCTAAAAAGCAATGATAATAATATTTTTTTTTTTTTGGGGGGGTGGGCGGGGCGGTGGGGTGATCATATATATTTCACGACGTACTTCATAAAAAAATTGTCTATTTTCATGAATTATTTTGAAATGTTTAATTTCCAGCTCTTTTGCAATTTGAATTATGTCGATTATTTCGCTGTATGCATGAAACTGTGTTCTGATTTCTGGGCCCAAGGAAAACAATTTTTTTTTTGTATGGATATTAATAAAAAGGGCAAAGAATATAATTTTTTTAAAAAAAAAAATCAAGGAACGTAGAGAACATGTTACTAATTATTTATATAATATAAAAATAAAAAGGTGTTGAATATGTATAAAAAAGTTATACTTAAAATCTATTCGTGTGAAGCTTTAAGGTGTAGTGGTAATTTTAGAAATAGTTGGATCAACATTTGGTTTTCAATTAATATTTCACATGTTAAAAAGAAATATATGCAAAAAAGATAAAAATATGGAATAATGAGTGATTAATTTAAGGCTGAAATATTTGAAAAATGGAAAGGAAAGAAATGAGGGAAGAGATAAGTGTGAGGTTTGAAAAATCATCAAAAGCAGACAAAGAAGCAAAAGAAAAAGGGAGCAAAGAAGGGAGAGCACCCACCAACTATTGTCACATTTTGTTTCTCACTCAAAAGGTTGATGAAAATGAAAGGGAATATATTTTCCAAAATTATAATAAATAATAATATTATTAAAAAAAAAAAAAAAAAAAAAAAGCAAGAAAGGGAGAGAAATGACAGTAGTCAAAGTGTTTTGCCCAAACACCCAATAAAAACCCGTTGTGATGAGGCCTTACATTACTCGTTCATTTGAAAGTAAAACGACGTAATACTATAATATTACGAGGGTCCTAATTCATTTGTTGTTGAACTAAAAATTTTTGAAAAATAAATAAATAAAATAAAATCAAAATTCCCCAAGGGATTCAAAAATTAAAAAAAACTAAATAATTATGATTTGAATTTTGTGTCCATCAGAACTTGACGCATTAGGTTATATTTGCATGCAAAATTAAAATTCCCACTCAGAAAAGAACCTTAAACAGAGTTGGTGGACAGCAGAAAAACACAGAAAAAAAACATATAAAAAAATAAAAGATATAATATAAAGGAGTGAAAGAAAGAAAGAAAGAAAGAAAGAAAAGGTGTAGAAAAATCAGTAAAATTTTATTACATTGTCCCTATCATTCGCAACATAAAAGCAGACAGCAAAGTAAAAGAGATTTTGACCACTTAACAAAAGAAGGAATATATGAAACAACCGGGAAAAACACCCCACAAATCCTAACCTTAATTTTATTGACATTTAATATGGCTGGTTTTGAAGCAAAGACAGAGATTTATGCCTTATGAGTAAACAATATCATATAATACTTATAGGTAAAAGGTTTGTCATTGTTATCGAATTTTAAGATCAAATATGAATTTTGGTAAAATAGTTTACGAAAATTTAATAATAAATGCTAGATATCTTTTAGAAAAAAAAAAGGAAAGAAAAAAACTTCATTGGATAATTATTTATTTTGTTTTTTAAAAAAATCGAACTTATAAACATTACGCTAAGTTTTAAAAATTTTAAAAAATAGTTGCCAAAAACTTCTTTTTTTAATATGACTACAAATGTTTCTTTCTTTTTTTTTTTTTTTTTTTTTTTTTTAAGGGATGAAAGTAGGACAAGAAATTGAGAAAAAACAGTTTACATTTTTAAAATAGAAAATGGTTGGCGCTCGGATCTCGCCCATGTGTTCGTCAACATCCACATATCTCTTGTGGGCATTACCTTGGTCCGATTCCTTGGTCCGATTCATCGCTTTCTAAGCTGCCTTTGCCTAGAAGATCCCTCGAACCAACCATGATGTCGAGCACCAAACTTGAATGTCTAAGTTAGTACATCGGGAGTATAATTCAACTAAGCACACAAGAAGTAAGACAAAAAAATTGTCAAAAATAGCACTTGGTAGTTTTTATCTTACAAAAGAAGTACATTTTTTTTAAAATTCGTTCAAATAGTTTTTTTCTCGATCAATAACTCGGGTGAGATCAACCACCGAGATTTAGCTAAAAAATTAACTTTTTCTAACTATCGATTGTTTTGGCCCCTAACCTTTCTTAGTACATCTCGGGCATATTAACACTAAGATCCGTGAATTCTTGGGTAGATATCATTGATATTTTTTATATATTTTCCTATCAACCTAAATTCAAATTTTTTGCATAAATTTTAATATTTTCTCAAAATTTAGAATCAAAATGCAATCATCTATCGGCAAAAAAAAAATCTAATTGGTAAATTCATTTGAAAATTTAGAAACGCATATAAATATAGAAATAGAAATTGTTCTAAAGTTTTGAAAAATTACATAAGAATTGAATATGATATTGTGTTGGTAAAGATATTTGGAAAAATCAGTAAGAAATTGGTAAAGATATTTGGAAAAATTACGTAAGAAATTGGTAAAGATAACGAATTCAGAGAAAATTTAAAAATATATAAGATTTGGGTAGATTACATAATATTTGGAAAAATCAGTAGAATCTCGGTATTTCATCTACTGATATGATAGAAAAAGTTAATTTTTAGACTATATCTCGGTGTTCGATTTCGCTCGAGATGGATCGAGAAAAATTATTCGAACAAGTTTTTAAAAACATGGTGCTAGTTTTGTAAGATGAAAACTTCAACGTGCTATTTTTGACAATTTTCCATAAGTAAGGTTATAACTTTTATTTGGAGATTACTTACTTTTTCACTTTGGAGTCATCAAATGAGGCTATTTAAAATGCATGTTTTTTTTATAATCGTCTATGATTATGTACAATTCTAATAATGTCGGCCACGGGATGTCGACTAAGCGCAACTAGATTATTTTCAGATTGGTATTATGTATACCCACCCTTTCTTCCTTTCTATTCTTTTGGGTTTAGATCGCTTATAGCTTTTGAATCTTACGTAAACGACTCTCGACGGAAAAAAAAAAAAAACAAAATAATTATCAAATAAGCAAATTTAAATGAAAAGGGAAAGTATATGGGAAGGGAATAAAAGAATAGAGGAAAAAAGAGAGTTTGTTTTGGGGGCCATTTTCCTCATCATATTAGGAATATTTCAACTTTGGAGTATGGTTGGAGGACCCATTTTCCTCTTTTTGTCTCAGAAACAGGTGTTGACTACCACACCCAATATGCTTACAAAAAAGCAAAGGGAGTTTCTGTTCTCTTCAGCTCCATTTTTTTATTTATTTTATTTTATCTCATTTCACTAAAATAATGGCTTTTACAGACTCAAATACCAAAAATCTCTTTCCTTCGTTTTCTTCTTCTTCTTTTTTTTTTTAATCGTCTTTTCTTTAATGCCATGTAAGATTGGAATTTATCAAACTTAGAACCTGAAACGAACAGCTTTTTTAAATTCTATTTTATTTCTGAATATTCCATTTAAAGTAAATGCATTCGCTTTTATCCAAAAAAAAAAAAAAAAGTGAAAAGTGGTGGTATATACAGAATCAATTATTGGGGGTTTTATTTCGAAACAACTGTCCCGTTTGTGTATGCTTTTAGTCAATTATTTTTATTCCATATATTTTATCTCCAAGCTGTGAAATTCTAAATCCAACAAAACAATAATTAATAATTGTTGTTATTTAGTTCTGTTTCGCTAATTTTTTATTTGGAAATAGTGTATTTGTTAGTTTTATATGAATCGTTTATGTCATGGGATTAATTATGTGGTTTTTAAAATTTTAAAATTTTCTTGTTTAAATTAGTTGGTATGAATTTGGATGATGTGTTTATTTTTTTTTTATTTTTTTTTTATGATTGAATCAAATATAACATGTTCTTTAACTACATTGGTATAGATTTTAGTACAAAATTTACTCACGTACTTATTTTCCCTAGATAAAAAATATGACATACAAGAGTTTATTTATTTTTTTTAAAAAAATAAGATAGATTTACGAATTAGGGTTAAGAAATAAATCCCTATAAGCATTTTCACATTGGTATTAAAATCTCTCCCCATACACTTGTTTCTTTGTTTGTTTATCTAGTCAGGCAGACGAGTTCAAGTAATCTTGTTTGCACGTAAAAAAAGAAACAAACTTTTATTTTTATTTTTTTTTTACAAAAAAATTTATGGTTGTAGATCTTATTATCATTTGTTATCCTCATTCGTGGATCTGAAAAAAAAAAGTAAACATTCTCAAGGTAATGATCCTTCTACAATATAATAATTGATCAGTTCAACGTATGATTCTTCAATGATAAATTCAAAGTATTTTTATTGTTTTTCCTCATAGTTACAACAATACAAAATTGTCAATTATACTGTGATAGCCTAGTTTTTGAATAATTGCTCATTGATAGGTTAATGTGTTCTATATTTACCCAACTCGATCATAGATCCAATTGAAGATAAAAATCAAATAGTTTTTTTAGTTAGTCCAATAGGCTGACCAAAAAGGAAAAATTCTCATTCCTTTCCAAAGAGAAAAACTCTCATTTGGATAATTTCGATTGAAAATTAATTAGTATTTCAGTAAATTCATTTTTTTTTTGGGAAAGACATCAACTTTCTTCTTCGTTGTTGTCTGTATTTATGCATCTTTTGGTTAATTCTACTAATTAGGAAATGAAACATCTAAATATCAATTATCCTCTCAGATTTTTCTTTTTCCAATTTTTAACGTTTATGAAAATTTAGACAATGCATGTCGGCAAAATGACGTCTCTTCTTTTTATTTCGTTACCAGACTAAAGAAAAATAATGTGAAATTAATGGACGGAGTGGATTCAATTATCTTGTATTGGTGTAGTTAAAGTTGGACTTACACTCCTAGAATAAACTCAACTATTTGGTTGTGGACCAGTAAAAAAATTGAATTAAATAATGCGAAAGAAAATATTATCCAGATTTTTATAATAAAGAAGACGAAAATGGTTGGTGCATTGGGTTGAATAAATAGTCAAAAGGCAATAGATGAAAACATTACATCTTTTTCCATGTTGGGTATTATTTAGTCCATGTTTTTAGTCCAGATAAATAAATAAAGAAAAAAAAAAGAAATTAATTTTACTTTTTCATTTATATTCCACAGGTGACAGCATAACAAAGTCAGCCTCAGCCAGGCTTGGTGACCACCACACACATATAAAAGAAACCATAAACCAACGGTGGGAAATGTGGCTGTGACCATGTTACAGTCACAGGCAGGCAGTAAGGAAAAATGGGATTACCATT
>NW_028326496.1:0-9198 GCF_027475165.1 Benincasa hispida
GCGTGCCAGCCGGTCAGAGTAGACGCCTTTTCCGTCGCATTCCGTCGCTTGCCGCTCGTTGCTGACCGTTCGCGCCACCCAGATCTGACTACGGTCTCCCACATCGAGCCATCCACGCTCGTGTGCCCCCAGATCTGCTCACGTCTAGCCACGTCGTCGGATCTGAGCCACGTCGCCATTCTCTCATTCCTTCCAGCCGCTGGTCACCGTCACTGTTCTAGTCGCTGCCACGTGCTCTGCCGCCCTCTGTCGAGCCCCACCGTCGTGGCTTAACCGAATCTTGAAAATAGATGAGGTTTTGGGTAGATCTTGGAGCTACCATTGAACTCTCTTGAAAGAGCTTTGAATTCCCATGGAGTTTTGATTTTGTTTTTTGGTTTACTCAGATTAATTGGGTTTTGGATTCAAGTTTTGGAGAAGTTTTGAATTTAGAAGCAAATGACTTGAGTTTGATTATGACGAGAATTTTGGTGTTAGTACTTTGAGACGATCTTGGGCAAACCACTATTGGGTAAGTTGTGTCGGTAATCTTGGAATGATTTAGTGTTTAAAAAATTTGGCTTAAAGGTTAAGATCGATTTTTTATCCATGTTCTAGGATCTCATTCAAAAGTTGTGGAAAGCTAGAAAGGAGTTTGTTCGCTTGAATTAATTTTTGGACTTTATTTGAGGTAAGTTATCTTACTACTGGAACTGCCCACGGGCCAGACATTAGATGTATGCTAGCATGATATATGAATGTTATGGCAAAATGACAGCATGATAGACTAATAGTATAATATGATCAAAGTATGTTATGGTACGAGATTTGGATTATTTATTTGTGCACATAGACACTTGAATGCTAGTATGAGATGGTATGTGATTCCATATGGTTGTAGTTGATCTGATGATGTTGAGGTATACATGCGTGTTGTAGAACCATGATGTTGAGGTATATGTGTATGTTGTAGAGCCATGCTGTTGAGGTTTATATGTATGTCATAGATTCGTACAGTGATGATTATGATGCTGAGACTGTGCAAATGTCCTTACTGAGTAGTTAGATGCCTATTAGATCTTGTGTTTCCTTCAGGATTCAGCAGTTTGTGTTTCCTTCGGGATTCAGCAGTTTGTGTTTCCTTCGAGATTCACCAGTTTGTGTTTCCTTCGGGATTCACCAGTTTTTATTTCCTTCGGGATCCACCAGTTTATGTTTCCTTCGGGGTTCACTAGTTTGTGTTTCCTTCGGGATTCACCAGTTTGTGTCTCATTCGGGATTCATCAGAGGTAGTGTGCATACTCAACTACAATAGGATAGAACTCAGTCTCCTTCTTGTTTCATGTGAATATGTGTCCTTTGAGGACTAGAGCAGTTTATGTGTTTTCACTAGAGGTAGGCATCTAGAGGACATAGATGCCTAGCCTGACCCCAGTAGTGGGGTTACTTACTGAGTAGTTTATACTCATTCTTTCTCATGTTGTTGTTTCAGGTAAGGGTAGAGATACATCGGTGATGGACAAGCGAAATTCGTGATCGAGCCACTGGGACTAGTTTTTACGCTTCTGCTTATGAAATTTAGAGTTCTTTTCATGTTTCTCTTAACTTTTAGTTTTGATATTTAAAACTTACTTTTAAGAATCGTTTTTCAGACTTATTTACTATCCTTTATGATTTCTGGGTACCCTATTATTGTTTTAATATTTGAATTTAATGAAATTCTTTTGAACTTACCTTAATTAATTAGCATTTATTTTTCCATAACAGAGTGTCATTTTGAGTTCCATGCATGCATGTATTTAGTAACAGCCTAACTTAAGTCCTAGGGGGTCGGATCGTTACACGTCACTTGATCATGTAGCAAATCCTCTAATCGTCGAGCAACGAGCGTTGATTGTAAATGATCATGTAGCAATGATCGCGTGGCTTAAGACTATGCGATGCGCATAAAAGTACACGCGATTGTGCAGTGCGCTTCGAGTAACGCAAGCCATGTGATCGTGTAGCTAACAACTATGCGATGAGCATGATAGTCTACACCATCGAGTAGCAAGCATCGAGTATCATATACTATGCGATCGTGTAGCTACTGACTATGCGATGAGCATGATAGCCTACATGATCGTTTAACGTGCATGCCTTTCATCAAGTATCAGATACCGTGCGATCTTTTACCCTCGAGAGCCTACGCGATCATGTAGCCAACGCAACATGATCAAGTAAACATTTTACATGATCACATAGCATTAGCTATGTTATCGCTAGAAAATGCTACACGATCGAGTAGAAAAATTCTACACGAACACATGCTAAATCTAAACATCGTCTAGCTTAAGCTACATAATGCGACCACCGATTCATCTTCTCCAACGAAGCGAACTGCAACTCTTGCGTTTGAAGCTTCTTCATGAACAACTAAAAAACTTAAATGAATACACCCTCGATTGTAAGTAATTATGCCCAAAAACGTAGGGGCTCTTACAATTAACTTTTGTAAAAGTAAACAGAAAGCATAAACAGAGACAACTATCCCGAAATATCCATTAACAACTTCCAATTATCCATCAACAACTTCCACAAACGTTTAACAGTTAAACGCATTGCAGAATCTTAAAACCCACCAAACCGTAAACGAAATTCAATACAACAAATGGAATTGGAAATCCGAAAACACCTGGCTTTGATACCAATTGAAAGAACTCTTTTGATAAAGAACCTATGAGCGGAAGCAGATCGTCCAAATCCATTTCAATTGAATGCATACATTTACAGTCAACAAGAACAAATTATGCATAAAACTTAAATTACAGCTTTCCTTTTGAAATAAAAACAAAGTTTAGAGATTATATTTTTTGAATAATCGTTCTTCAAGTTAATGCCTCGATCATACTCGTTCATAAAAGCATCGAACAAGTCTCGAACTCCCTCGAACAAGCACCAAACAGCAACTCGATCCTCAAACCAACAGGGACACTACCACTTGGTGACCTCGGTATACTCGATGTGAGAATCTAGGAGTGGTGCTTGGTGACCTCGGTATACTCGATGTGAGAATCTAGGAGTGGTGGGCTCTGGCTAATTTTGATTAGAGGAAAGTTTGGAGCTGGAGAAGGAAGACGATCAAGTAGAAGCAAGGCTATCGTATAGCTAAGTCTCTTGATCGTTTAGAGAAATGAGTCTATTGTATAGGCTCTCGACCTTATCATGTAGTTACTTGATCGTGTATCCTTGTCTCTTAATGGAAAAAAAAATCGTTTATCCCAATTTTTGCCACAAAACTAAATAACTACCCACTAAGGGTGGTTAAAGAGAAAAATGATAATTATCAAATCATTAATAAATTATTAATAAATATGATAACTAACTTATCATATTATATTTATAACCTATAGTTTTAATATTGCATCATATACAATATATAAACCATAGTTCTTTTTCTCTATTTTATGGCATTTAATATAAATCATATTTATATTAAATTTACTAACTATGAATCTTATTCTTAGAAAATATATTTGAATCATATTCAAATATTTATTCTTCCAATTAAACAATAACGTATCAAATACATTATGTCAATTATATCATATATAATTAAATTCCTTATTAATTTAAACATTTCAAATTAACCCAAAAAACTTATTCTCAACTTAAATCCATTGAGCTACCAAGGAGACCTCATGGACCTGTAGCTTGAAGCTTCAATGGTACGTAAATAACTGATTAAACTCTTTAATCACATTATCCACCATTCGTTAACTATCGGGCACTCCACTAAAGACCGAAAACTGCACTCTTCGCACTACAAATATATTTCTATGTCCATTGAATATAACCAATCAATAATAGATGACCCTTCACAATTCGCTCATAAGTATAGCTGGGCGAAATTACCGTTTTGTCCTTGTAGTTACATCTAACTCCTTAAGTACCAATGATCCCTTTAATAATCAATAGATCATAGTCCACTATGACTAACTCCTTTCTCGCAGTCAAGAAATAGTTTTTTGAGTACTTTAAAAAGAGATTTTACATTATATAAATAGAAATTGAGTTGTTAATCTTAATTCAATATATGGAAATAGTTTAATCAAATTTTTACGTATTAATGTTTTAGTTCCTTTTAGAATAAAATTTTAAATAAATGATCTGAGTAACCTGAACCAACCTAACTCAAATGTTTCATGGTTGGGTTGGATTGGGTTCTTTTTCTAATGAGAATTATTTGGGTTGAAAAAACTTACAACCTGAATAATTGGGTTGGATCTAAAAAGTCGTTCAACCCAACCTACGAACACCCCTACATTTAATTACCAAAAAAATTTCTTGGATATTAAAATTTAGGTAGGTGGCCACTATGGCTACCCATTTCCTCTAAGGCTTCTGAGCTCATTATTATTTACATGTCCTTTTGATTAAATCATTAGGCTAATCTGACCTTTTGTAACCTAAGTTTACATAAATCTACATTTATTTTTTTAAAAATGTAATGTACATAAATCTACATTAGTTTTATGGCGCACAAAGCATTATCGAAAGCCCAAAAATGGCATTAAAGGTATTAGCAACGCATAGAAGCGTATCACTGTAAATGTCGTTGTTGTCGCGTAGCTAAAGGTTTTAGTGGCGCATTTAGTGCGCACCGCTAAAAGTAACCTTTTACTGATGTATAGACGTCACTAAATATTAACTTTTAGCACCACGTTATATGTCACTATTTTTCTTATATAGTGACCCTTACATCTTTTTTACTGAAAGTTATGTTTTAGCAACATATAAGATGGTTGCTAAATGTGGATCAATTGTCATTGCAAGTATCTTTTGCAACATATTTAAACGTCTGTAAAATTAATAATTTGCGCCACTATAAATTTTTGGATGCTTGTATATAAAGTACAATTTACTGACGTTATAGAAAATGTCGGTAAAAATATTTTATTAACTAAAAAAATAATATACAACTTAATATATAAACCTGTTATAAAATTTAAAATATAATAATCTTTTGAGAAAATCAAGAATCAACTAATCAATTTATATTTAAACCAAAAGTTATAATTGAAGATACATATTCCCAATATCACAGACTATCATTGAAACAAAATCGACAAATTGAATAGGGAATCACTTGGGGTCTGAATAAGATCAATAGGAAATACAATGGATAGGGCTTCTCCAATAGAGGTAGTGTTGCAGAAAAAAGAGTTTTTGAACTTGGCTACAAGTTATATCAACCAACTTCGATAATATGAACAAATTTAGTATCAACACTAGCTATCATAAAAAGACACTAGCTATCACAAGTTTTTATTACAAAAATTTCAGCTGAAGGTCTTTAAAGCATTGCAATGTCATTGTGAAACAAAAGTATAAAATACCAACACCAATTTTATCCATTCCCATCTCCAAACTGAACTTAAATATCTTGTATGGGAGACCATCGAGATATCAAAGCTGACAAACAAAGAAGTGGAAATATGTAAGCACGTGAGGATAAAGAATTGATGGATCACCTCTAAATGTCATACTAAAAGGAACCGAACAAAGTAATTATCCTAAATACGATTTAGACCGGGGGGGGGGGGGGATATCAATAAAAAAAACTATGCTAAACATTATCAATTCAAGAAAACTCATTAACATAGACATAACACAAACAAGGGAACTCATGCTAGATGGATGACTTCTTAGTGTCATAATCAAAGGGACCAAACAAAGTGACTATCCTAAATATGATTGGGAGGGGGGAGAGTCAAAAGCAAAACATAGAAAACTCATTAACATAGAACCTATATCGAACTAGGGTGTCAAGCAGAATACGTATTTGACTTGTAACAATTACCTGTTGATTGTCATTAGACTATTCTGAACTCATTTCTGTATTAGATGTAACTTCTTGACTTGTCAACCTTCTTAAGATTTCTTCAATTGTGGCTTGTTGTGATTCAATGATACTTTGCAAATATGCAATCTGTGCATCCCTTTCTTTCGAATTTTTGGAACTCGTTTCATATCTAGCATTTCTTGGTCTTGGTCCCCAACCAAGTCCCTTCACATGTCCCAACTGCTTACTAAACACTCGTTCACATATTTCCTTGTCTAGAAGAGATTCACCTCTTCTTATGATGAAGAATTTTTTAATGCCACCAATTTATCCTATAACATAATTATGTATGTAATAGTACTAATATGTTGTAGAATAGCAGAAAATAATAATGCACAACAAGTTTTACTCACAAATTTTGATTTTGCCTCATTCACCTACCCCTTCTTTGCATTACAATGGTTGAGCTTAAATAAATCAATCTCACTTATCTTTGTACCCTCTTCTTTCTGCATGTTATAACCAAAATTAAGATTGAGAAGTAGTTTGTATTATTTAAAAACGAGTTACATATCTTTTTTCGCTTATGGCGTAAAAAGATTCTCAATTCTTTATCACCTTATCTTCAATATACACGAAGCATTTCTCAACAAATAAAGAAAATCACAGGCATTAATCTAAATAGCCAAACTCATATGTTCTTGAAATTAGAAATTAAAACTTGTTGAGTTTCTAAATTAAGTTCTTGATGGAAAATTGATTGACTAAATATACTAACAAAATACATGATAATTGATGAAAATTGCACACAAAAATATCTTGAAAATGAGTGGGTTCTCTAAAAATAAGTTATTTCTAGTTTGTCGAAAGATAAAAACCTATCGAAAAGATGCTTCTAGTGTACTAATTGATGAAAATTTCACATAAAAGTACCTGAAAATGAGTGGTTCTCTAAAAACAAGTGCCTTGTGGTCATACGAAGGTGGGAATCATCAAAGAGTTGCATGAGTTTAGAAATCAAGGTTAAATGTGTACTAATCGTTAGAAATTACACACAAAAATCATTTGAAAATGAGTGGATTCTCTTGGAAATAAATACCTCGTGGGTTTATTTCAACTTGTTCGTCGACCATGATGCGTGAGTTCTTAAATGTGTGGGTTTGACAACACATTCATTCACCGACAGTCTGTTCACAGCAGGGAGGTTGTTCGGCAGCGGTCTGTTCACAACAAGTGTCTGTTCACCAACGGTATATTGGCAGTAGGGTGTTCCATTTGCAGCAAGGAGTTCCATTTTTGCACAACAAACCATTCATCCTGTGGGCTCGCTGCAGGTTCTTCGCGATGATGAGCAATAGTGTCCATTGCTGACGGTGAGTAGAAACCTTTGTTTGTTCTAGCATTAACGCTTGAGTTAAGAGGGATGGAAGGAATAGAGGGGAGAAGGGAAGGGAATGAGTGTCGAAAAATTGGGGGAAAGAAGGGAGGGAAAAAGCCACAAGTTTTTACTATTTTTTTTTAAATAATAATATGTGTTGCTAAAAGGTTTTAATGTTTAGTGGCATTGGTGGGTGATGCAAATTCTTTTAGTGACGCAAATTTAAGATATGTTGTTAATAATGAACTTTTTGTGACATTTTTGCAAAACGTTGCTATAAATTGACCTTTGATGACAAAATTTGCACGCACTTCTAAAAAGGATACTTGTATACATAGTAGAATAAGAGAAAAAATTTAAAAATATATTACATCTTTAAAATATTTGCAAATATAGATGAGTTGACTAGTCAAACTTTGTTTTTTTTTTTTTTTATTTTAATTTTCAATTTTGCCCTCCCTTGTCTTATCTTGTTGTACACATTTTTTTAGTCTTTTTATTTTTTTCTTCTTCGATTTTTATTACTTCCCTCCTTTTTTCATATTTACTTCTTCTCTTTTAAAATTTTTCTTTCCTTTATTTGAATTTTTTCTTCTCCCCTTTTTTTCACAAGAATTATGAAGCTAAAAGTACTCAATTCATAAGTGACTTAACACCAACAAGTCAATCATCAAGTTTGATTATTATAACAAATAAATACAAATAGCAAATGAAAATCTATCAGTGATCGCAACTAATATTTTCTATCATTAATAGCTTATAGAAATCTATCATTGATAACCAACTTAGTGAATTTAATTAATAAAGTTGAATCTTGAACGAAAATATAAATGGAATGCCTAGAAGTTATCACTAATAGTATGTTTATCAGTGATATAAACTATCATTGAAAAGAAAAGGGACTTATAAATGTTTGGGAAGGACAAGAAAGAGGCAAAAAGATGTTCAGTGACTATGATTGATAGAAGCTACTACTGATAACATGTTACTAGTGATAGAAGCTAGTACTAATAGCATGTTATCGATGATAGAAGCTACCCGATAGCACGTTATCAGTGATAAAAGCTACCACTGATAGCACATTATCGGTGGCAGAGAACAATCACTGATAGCATGATATCAGTGAGATAATTGATAGCATCTTATTAATGATGTTATCATTGAAAGAAGCTATCACTGATAACCACAATATGAGTGATGTTAGTGATATCAGTGATAAAACTTAGGTGATATCTATATATCGAGTTTCTTTCAAAGGTGATAACCAGTTACAGAAGTCTATCATTGATAGCCTTAAGTGTTAATATTTCAAGGTTGATTCTCTAATTGATGAAAGTCTATCAGTGATAACGAACGATAGCTGTTATTAGTGATAGCCATGATAAAAGATTATTAGTGATAACTATTATGGTAATCAAAGTTATTGGTCTTCTTTCTAAGTTGATCCCTATTTATAAATCTATCATTGATAGCCACCGATAGCCTTAAGTAGTAATATTTCAACGTTGATTCCAATTGATGAAAGTGAATCAATGATAGCTACTAATAATTGATAGCAAATTAAAAGCTAATATTTCAAGATTGTATTAATGTTTCTCAAATTGAAAGATATCGCTGATAGCAACTATCATCGATAGCAATTGATAGAAGCTATCAACGATAACAGCTGATAGCAGCTATTAGTGGTTATCACTGATAAATGCTATCGGTGATAACTTTTAATTTGAGAAAACCGGGAAGAAGCGAACAAAATGATGGCTAGACATGAGTTTTTTAGTCTTTTATCATTTTTTGATCTATATATGTAATTATTTTATCCTTATACTACATATTCTATTATTTTGGACTTGAATTCTATTGATGCAACCAACCCTTCTAAAAATTTGTCTCTAAAACTCCATTTTCTATGTAGTGATGCCTTATGCACTCAATAATGAGCATTCTAGTGTAAGACAGTGAATGCAATTGCCAAGCCAGCAGCCGACCCCTTTACAAATTGGGCTAGTTGCATAAATAG
>NW_028326497.1:0-19000 GCF_027475165.1 Benincasa hispida
TTGATAACTAAAAATGATCAAGTATAAACCAATTAAGCTACAATCAAAGTTTCATTAATTAATTATTATAACTATTTTCATAAATTTTCATAAATTTTTTTAAAATTTATAAAATTGGGACTTCGATATTTCAAACTTGGAATATAGCAAACGTTTCGTCTACCGTTGAACTGCAAAAACAAATATTATAAAAGGACCACTATTTTCACACGTGGTTTTAAGATCATATAATTAGAATCAAACAAACAACATAAGTTCACATATTGATATCGAAATAAGAAAACATAGGACCACACATCATTAACAAATAAACATATGACTTCGACGTAACCAAGCATAGTCCAGCTTAGGTTACATTAATTTCCATAAACAAACAAAAAATGGTCCACATTATTATAAACAAGAAAACACGAGGGACTTGCATAATCTTAATGTATAATAATTAGAGGATTTTATTAGTACAAAATTAATTCTAAGAGGTGGGTTGGATTATGATCAAAATTAATTCTTTGTTGTTCAACTGACGAATGAGAATGTTGGTTATGTACATGATGATGTTGGTGAGATACAATCTGATGGTAATGTATCAAACCATGATGATGATGATCATCTTGATGAGTCTTCATCTAATGAAGAAATTCACGAGGAAGATGCATATGAGGAAGTGGTTCATGGAGAATGTCATGAGAAGGTGGGAAATCTATTCCCTAAGTGGAGGATACTAAGGCTCGAAAGTTCACTAGCGTGCGTAATCCTTCAACAAGGTATCCAAATTCAGAGTTCATTCTAGTTAGTGACGATGGAGAGCTAAAGAATTATTAAGATGTTTTGTCTCATGATGAAAAAGATTAGTGGCTCGACATAATGAAGGAGGAGATAAATTCCCTAGAAAAGAATGGGACCTATGAGCTAGTGAGACCTCCAAAGGGCAAGAAAGTATTGAAAAACATATGGATTTTCAAGTACAAGAAGAATGGTGAGAAGATAGTGAGGTACAAAGCCAAATTAGTGGTTATGGGATGCAACTAGAAAAAGGGTGTTGACTTTGATGAAATCTTCTTTCCAGTGGACAAAATGACATCTACCAGAACAACGTTAAGATTGGTAGCAAGTCTTGATCTTGATATAGAGAAAATTGATGTTAAAAACTGCTTTTTTTACATGGTGACTTGTATGGAGAGATCTACATGGAGCAACCTGAAGAATTTGAAGAAAAAAGGGAAAGATAAACTTGTTTGCAAGTTGAAGAAGAGTCTTTATGGGCTTAGACAAGCTCCAAGGCAGTGGCACATTTTATTCGTTTATGATAATCAATTATTATAAACGAACTACAACTGATTCTTGTGTGTATTTTAGAAAGTTCCTTGCAGGCAACTTCATCATTCTTCTTTTATATGTAGATGATATGTTGATAGTTGGACAAGATATAGATATGATTCAAAATTTGAAGAAAGACTTATCAAAGTCATTTGTCATGAAAGATTTAGGTCCTACAAAGCAAATCTTAGTTATGGAGATTGCTCACGATAGGAAATCTGGAATATTGTGGTTATCCTAGGAGAAGTATATTGAATAGGTGTTGGAAAGATTTAATATGAAACATGCTAATCCTGTTAGTACACCTCTAGCAACTCACTTTAAACTAAGTAAGAGAGCTTGCCCTACAATGAAGAAAGAGAGAAGTTATGTCATCCATTCCTTACTCTTTTGCTGTTGGTTCTTTGATGTATGCTATGGTGTGTACTAGACCTAATATTACGCATGTAATCAGTCTAGTGAGTCATTTTCTATCCAATCCAAGTAAGACTCATTGGGAAGCAGTGAAGTGGATCTTCATATACTTGTGGGGCACCTCCAAATTGAGTATATGTTATGGAGGTGGCAAACCTATACTTGAACGCTATACTGATGCAGACATGGCAGGTAATCTTGATAACAGAAAGTCTACCTCAGGTTATGTGTTTACATTTTCAAGGGGAGCCATTTCATGGCAATCCAAGCTACAAAAATGCGTAGCATTGTCCACAACCGAGGCAGAGTATACTGCAAGAGTGGAAGCAAGCAAGGAGATGTTATGGCTAAAAAGGTTCATTCAAGAGTTGGGTTTGAAGCACGGTGAGTATATAATATTTTGCGGTAGTCAGAGTGTTATGGATTTGAAATATCACTTAAACGGTGATATAATATTTAAAATCAGAGTAACTGATACGTTTTCATTTCATGGTGGGACATCATCAATAAACAATGGAAGGAAAAAAAAAGCTTGTAAGGACATTCACTTTTTGTCCAATTCTCATTTTTTAAGAGATAAAGATATAAGAAATATAGCTCAATTAACATAAAATTTGTATTACCGTCTTCAAATCTACAAACATTCACCTTGAGTTTGCCTATTTAAACCCAACCAATTCCCACGAATGCTTCACACAACCATAAACAAGAAAAACTTAGTTCAAAGCCTCCAATTCCAACTCCCTCTCTTTTCTTTCCTTTACAATAATGGAATCCTTGTTTCTCACCACAAACCCACTGCTCGGTCGAAACTCTTCGCTTGCGTTGTTGCCTTCCTCCTCCTCCTCCATCTCGACTCAGCTGAGTAGCAAGGTCGAGGTTAGGAGAAGTAAAAGTGAAAAATTTAATAAGACAACGACGTATGTGCCAACATCCATCGTCGCCTCATCAGCATAGAAACGAAGGGCCGGTAAGGGGTTGTCTGCGAATGTACCGGTGGACGGTTCGGTTGCAGTGACGGGAAAGTGAAGGATGTGTCGTGGAAGGAAGTGCAATACGAACCGGGGTCAATCGGACATAGGGCACCGTTTCCGGGAGAGGTCGATAAAAAGAAGTAGATGGAGTATATTACAAAAATAGTGGGTTCAAAAGTGTATGATGTTGCTATTGAAACGCCATTGCAGCTTGCTCCCTTGTTGTCTTCTCAATTAGGGATTAATCTCTGGCTCAAGAGGGAGGATTCTCAACAGGTAAACTATACACTTGATAATTAATTTTTCCCGACTCTTAATTTCTATTCTAATTATTTTTCCTTATTGCATTAGTTTCTATCTGTTAAAAAGCAGCAGCTAATTCTTGGGAAGGGGAAATTAGATTAATTTAACTCGGTTTTATAACTATTTTATTGAGGATCTCACGTTAGAAAGATGGAGAAATTTGGTCTCACAATATTACAAAGTACATACATTACTTTTTTCATTGTCACGATTAATTCATATGGTAATAGAGCTTCATGAAATCTAGAAGAACCAACTACATTGAGAATCAAAACCCTTTGACTTAAAAAAATGTTTATCTACTTTCGACATAAGCACCTATAGCTTTGCTTTTGGAACTAGGAAAGGTCTCACATACTAATAATGGATATTAATGGTACTCACTTAGGAGGTGTTTGATAAATGGGTATGAGTTATTGAGTTGGGTGAGTATTTATTATCCATGTTTGTTAAGCCCATAAAGAAAACCTATGGGTTATTAAAACTCTTTTTTTACCCACTCAAAACTCTCATTTTTTATGCACTCAAAACTAGGATCTTTATATTAATATGGTTGTTTTCAAAATTTATTAGAGAAATAATAACTTTTGCATACGTCATGACATGTAATTTTTGTGTTTATATTATGACAAGGATATTATAAGTATCGAAAAGAACATATATTTTGTGATTTTTTTTTTTGGAAGCTGCCACATGTTCAGTCGGTTCATATTATTTTTGTGATCTTATGAAAAATGTTATTATACTACATCACATTCTCACCATCATAATCAAATGAAAGGTAATTATCTTTTGTACAATTTCAATTCCAAATATACTACCCATATTATATAAAAATATACTGTGAAATAATAAAGTTAAGTTAGCAAGATTCAATAAATATACATACAATAATACCAATTAGTAATTGGGATAATTACCTTCAATATATATACATACAATATACAATATACCAATTAATTGAGTAGCAATATGAAATATATTTTATTGGTATGTTTTACTGATTGAAGAGAATTAGAATTATTACAGTCTTTGAAAAGAATATATGAAAAATAATCTATTATGTTCTACAAATTGAGAAAAAAATTGAGATTGTCCAGTTTATGTCATAAATGATTTAAGAAAATACGTGTATATTTGAAAATTAATCAACAATAGCAAAACATAAAACTAAAAAATAAAAGAATGAAATAAAAAATAAATAAAAAAATAGAACTAATCTCATTCACAAAAAACTGCATCAGATCCCCAATTCAACTCAACTCTGCACAACAAACACAGATAATAATTATCAACTCAACTTAACTCTGCAAACAAACACAGACAATTTAACTCTCCAGATAATAATTACCAACACACCTTTAACAAGTATTTTGAGACAAAAAAAAAACTGTGATATATAATATATATATAGAAAAAGATGAGAAAAACAACAAAACAAAGACTCAATTGCATCCTTATCAGTCCCAACAATTTGGTTTAGCTTTAATCAAGAAAATAATTGGACCAAGAGCCTGCCCAAACTTTGTAAGGGGTTAATAAGGCATTTTCTATACTAATATACTAATTAAATAGACCAAATTACAAGAATATATTTTTTTCATGAATCATATAGTGGGTTACAATATTACATAAAAATCAAGCTCAAAAGTCTATAATACCCCTATTAATTTCTAGCCATTAAAGAGAAAAAAAAAACATTAAAAAACACACCAACATGGAAATGTGGAAATAATGTGTATTAAATTAGTTTTTTCTGAAATTTTTAATTTTTCTCCCTCCATGATTACCCCATTTTTTCTCCCTGGTCCACCACCTACGACACCTTCTCCATCTTCTTTACATTTTCTTTTTCAATTTAAAATATATATGTGTTTATTTTAAATAATATTTTATGTTTTAATTTATTGTGTTAGTATTATTGTTGTATAATGTGAAAATATATATTTTCAAAATAATTAAATATACATGCATAGATATGACAAATTATGTGAAATATATATCTCAATAGAAACGAGACTAAAATTAATTATGGAGTATATATTATAATTATTTTAAATGAATTTGGAATAACCTCTTATATATTTTAAATAAACATTTTATATATACAATAAAAAAAATAAACAGAAATGAAAATGAAGATTTGTAATTATAATTTTGCATTAATTATAGTCCATTAAAAAGGAAAAAAGTATATATTTGCAAAATAACAAAATATACATCTCAATTTCAAATATATATGTATATAAATGACAAAGTATATGAAATACCTATCTTAATTGAAACGAAACTAAAATTAAAATATGTTGTATATAATATATAACAACCTTATATTTGTACTAATTTGAAATACATGTAGAATAAATCTCGTATATATTTCAAATAAACCTTGTATACATATATAAGAAGTGAAGCATAGATGAAAACAAATACTTTCAACAATAATTCTGCATTAAATACAACCACCGAATTTAAGGATTCTGAATGTTTGATCAAAATCCATAATATGTAAATAAAAAGGAAAATTTGTGACAAATTTGTAATTAATTAGAAAAAAATATTCTTCAAAAAAAAAAAAAAAGAGTCTAAAATCAAGGGAATACAAATCATGCATTAATGTAATATAATATTAAATTCGGTTTGAATTTTTTAAATATTTTAATAATAAAATAACATAAAATTTTAATATGAGAGAGAATGTATTATAAAATAATAAAAAAATTTCTAAAACTAAAAGATATATATCATACCCGTTAATGAATAAAATAAAAGATCATTAAGTGTAAACTTACCATTAATGATGACATATAATGAAATGTTAATTATTTTTTTAAAAAAAATCTCCAAATGATTATTAATATTAACGTTTTGAATTATGTTTAATATTTTGATTACAAAATAATACTAACATTTAATAATAGAGAGGGTGTACAATAAGGTTAAAATTGTTCCAAAAAATCTGAAAATTTAGTTAGGTAATATAATTAAAGTTTAGGACATTTATAAAATATTACTAGTAAAGTATGTCAGTTTTATAAATCCTTCTTAATTTTTTTCTAGTGATGTAGTCCACGAACTTCTTGGGCCAAAATAAAAAGTGAGTTCATCTATCTATCTCCTACTCCCCAAACTCCTTATAATTTGCACCTAACAGCTAGTTTCCTCCCCATTAATTCTTTACTATATAATCTTCATGTTTTTTAGAAAATTCAAAATCAAATGATTGTCAAACAAGGTCATTTCAGTGAAATCGGAGATCAAATAAAAATAATAAGGATTGATTGTAATTATAAATGGATGTGACATATGTAGGTATTCTCATTCAAGATCCGGGGAGCTTATAATATGATATCTCAACTTCCAGAAAACCAATTGAAATTAGGGGTTATCTGTGCATCATCTGGGAATCATGCTCAGGGAGTTGCATTATCTGCTCAAAAAATAGCTAAAGAGGAGAGCACTGAGACAGGCATGACATTCATACCTCCTTAATGAAGATGTTATAGCTGGCCAAGGTACTGTTGGCATGGAAATTGGCCGTCAAATGAGGGGTAAAATCCATGCTATTTTTGTTCCTATTGGTGTTGGCGGTCTCGCTGCTGGTATTGCTTCTTTTTACAAGCTCGTTTATCCCGAGATAATTAATAACATCGACACTTCTTCTTCCGTCTTCTTATAAACTTAACACGTGATTGATTTTACCCTAGTTCATCTATCAAGACAGAAGAGCATTTGAGATAAGGAGTGAAGTTGTTTATAATCGTGAGACCAATAATGTAAGGAGTTAATAATAAGCCATTATACTCGATGTTAATAAACTGTGGAGATCGATCACAATTAGTTTATGAGCTTGGACAAATAAGAAATTGAGTTCATCTAAGTCCTCTCCCCACACCCTGGCCTTTAATGTCAGTGAGTGAGTGAGTGAGAGTGTTGTTGCTATCACATATATATAACTTGTTAGCAGTAAACTCTTGGGTTAATGGTTTGTGATTTAACACGGGCATGCAAGCGTTCTTATCCCTTGCAACCCCCTCGCTTTTCTTTGCTAACCCTTTTGTGTTATGCCTCAATGGGGTTAAATTACAGGTTCCGGTCTAGATGTATGAATACTTTCAAAAGTGTCGAATAGATCCCTGAAATTTATAAAGAACTTTATCGTAACTTATATGTATTTGAACTTTTGGCTTGATTGGTGTTTGAGTACATTATTTAGTTTGGAGAGTTGTTTGTTTGTGGATACAGGTAAAGATATTTGGGGTGGAACCAAATGATGAAAACTCCATGGCACAAGCATTGTATCGTGACGAGGTAGTGAATGTAACAGATATTGGACATTTTGCTGATGGTGTAGCTGTTCAACAAGTTGGGGATGAAACTTTTCGTATTTGCAGAGAACTCCTTGATGATGTAATTCTTGTTCCCAAAGAGGATATATCTGCCGCAATAAAGGTTTGGGATTGATTATTTCATTTGTGTAATGATCAATCATCATATTGAGTTAGAGAGCTAATAGTGTTGTTGCTTAATTATTATGAATAATTAGGACATATTTAGCGACGAGAGGAGCATCTTAGAATCTTCTGGTGCACTTTTCATTGCGGCAGCAAAGGCGTATTGCACGTATAATAATATTATGGGAGTAAATATTGTGGCAGTAACTAGTGGTGCAAATATGAACTTTGACCAATTACGTGAAATTTCTGATCTTGCCAATGTTGATCAGTCTATCATTTGTTCTATCTTGCCTGAAAAACCAGGAAGCTTGAAACAACTCACCGAGCTGGTTAGTTCTTTTGTTTTGTTCATTCATCCATTTTATGTCATCAAGTGTTTTTTTAAATTGCTAAAATCACTCGAAAATATTCTTTTTAATTATGAAAAACTAATTTAATGTTCGGTTCGGAAATCATGTTTCAAAGAGAAAATTTTCTATTACTATGTAGTTAATCATACTATATTAAGATGATAACATTCTTCCTAGATTTCAAAATGCTATACTTTTGGCAAAATGAACTTTGTCAACTCACTTAAGTACGTGTTTGTGGTTTAAATCCTTTATCCATCATATTAAAAAAAAATCACACTTTTATCCTTTGAGTTTTAAATTTAATTTATATTCGATCGTAGATTTTGAAATTTTTATTTTTACCTCAAATTTTTAAGTTTTGTTTCTATTAGGGCTTTAAATTATGCACTAAATATTAATTCCATCGCCAAGGTGAGCATTAATAAAAACTTGAGGGTAAAAGCGATTTTATTAAACCCATCAAACAAAGGGATTTTGTTAATTCCATTGCCAAGGTCAGCATTAATAAAAATTTAAGGATAAAAGCATAAAATATTAGAACCTAAGAACTAAATAAAAACTAAACATCAAATTAAATGAAAATTAAACTCAAAACTCAAGAGTAAAAATATAATATTTTGAAACATGTGAACTAAATGGAAATCAGACTCAAAATTTAAAGACCAAAAAGGTCATTTCTCTCTATATTATTTTTTCTCCAAACTTTCTTAACTATTTTTTTACAGCAATTGGAATGCACATATCATTGTGCATCTCACTCTCATTATACACATGTAATAATAATAAAATATTTTTAAAAAAATCAGGATAATTTGTAAAAATAAAAATAAAATATTTGAAAAAAATGAAGACAATTTGTCATATGAAAAATCATGATTGAAAAATTTTGTAGGATGCACAAAAATAAGCCGTCAGAATGCACCTAAGTGATTTTTAACTTGACGATGTGATTATGGCGGTCTTTCATTTTTTTTTTTTTGAGATAAGTCTTTCAAATTTGTTATTAATTGTTAAATGTCATTCTATTAATTTATAATTTTATATAAGAGTTGTTTTCAAATATAGAAAAATGAACGAAAATATTTATAAATTATAGTAAAATTTTAGAATTATCAATGATAGATGCTGATCTATCAGTGTCCATCAATGATAGTTCTAAAATTTTACTATATCTTATAAATATTTTCAACAGTTTTATCATTTTGAAATAATTTCCCCTTATATAGCTTTAATTATCATGTTTAATTGGGTGAAAAAATTTAGATTTGCAGTTGGGTAAAAACATTACAGAAATGACATACAGATTTAGCTCTGGCTCAGAGGATGCTGTTGTTGTTTATAAGTGCTTCTCAACTTTATGTCAATTATTGGAGCTTATTATAAAATTAACATACTTTTCTCATTATTATTAGTGTTTTATTTTTCCTAGTAATTAATCATAAATTTGGTAAATATAATGGTATTGCGGAGTTAGTGTAGTATATCAACAGTAAAATAGTTACATTCTGTTTATTAGTCACAACAATTTATTTGTTACATTCCGTTATAACAATTTATTTGTTACAACAGTTAAGATTCTGTTTGAGTTTGTTTGTATTTTCCAGCTGTTAGTTAGTCAAGCAAACTAACAAGTTCTTATAAAAGGAACTTGAAGTATGTAAATACAATAAGTGAAAGTAATAAGAAAGTATTTCCACATACCTTTTCTCTCCATTTGTTATGGTATCAGAGCATTTCCGCAAGAGAGAAAATTAAAAACCCACCCGAACGCCATTACCCTCGTGCAGTCCTATCATGACGACATCAGAGAGTTCAACGTCCGACAACTCTTCGGAACTCGACGCCCAAATGAATCCCTTCATCCTTCATCATTCGATCATCCAAACCACCAATCTGGTATCTACACCACTTGCAGGATCAAGCAACTACTCTTCATGGAGCACAGCAATGAAACTTGCATTATCAGGGAAGAACAAGATTGGTTTTATTACTAGAACGATTGAAAAACCATCAGAAGGAAGTTTACAATCAGCATGGAGATGTAATAATGATGTGATAACCTCATGGATTATCAACTCAGTCTCAAAAGAAATTGCTGCCAGCTTAGTTTATAGGGGAAGCGTCAAAGAGATATGGGATGAATTAAAAGAAAGGTACCGTCAGTCCAATGGGCCACATATATACCAGTTGAGAAAGGATCTTGTAAATACTACTCAAGGAAACCTTTCAATGGAAGTATATTACGAAAAAATCACTACGATATGGCAAGTATTTGTTGAATACAGACCAACGGATGAATGTACTTGTCAAGGGTCAAAGAAGATGATAGAATTCTTGAATGCAGAATTTGTAATGACATTCCTTATGGGCTTAAACGAGTCATATGCACAAATCAGAGCACAAATTCTATCGATCGACCCTTTGCCAACAATAAACAAGGTATTCTCTCTTATCATCCAAGAAGAAAGGCAAAGATCCATTGGATCTACACCTATAATTGAAAGTAAACTCTAATGGCTAATGCTGAGAAAAGGTTTACATCTGAGAAATCTAAGAAGAAAGATACTCGGCCAGTATGCACTAACTGTGGATATAGAGGGCATATTTCTGACAAATGTTAGACTACATGGTTATCCACCAGGGCATAGACTAGCAAATAACAATTCAGTCCTTCAACAAAGGCCATTATTTGATCACTTTGAAAACAAAGGTATTACTGAAAATCTTGTTGTTAATACCTTAGAACGCTTATGTGAGGATAACTACGGTATTGATGATTCACAACCTCATATTGAAACCTCAAAAGAAACCAATCATACCACCCAAACAACCATTCCCACAGCCCCAAGAAGGTCACTGAGAGCACATTACCCACCCTCCTACCTAAAAGACTTTCACTGTAACTTCACATCCCACAGAAAATCACCCTTTCCTCTTCACAAATACCTCTCATATAATACTTACAACCAAAACCATAAGACATACATCCTAAATGTCACTTCCATCTATGAACCCACCTATTACCACCAAGCCGTGAACCACCAGATTTGGAAGAAGGCTATGGGAGAGGAAATAGAAACCATGGAATGAACTAATACATGGACTATTGTCTCTCTTCCAAAGAATCATCATACTGTAGGTAGTAAATAGGTTTACAAAGTCAAGTACAAACAAGATGGAACAGTTGACAAATATAAGGCGAGACTTGTAACAAAAGGCTACAATCAACAAGAAGGAATAGATTTCTTAGACACCTTCTCACCTGTCGCCAAAATTGTCACTGTTAAAGTCTTCTTCGCCCTTGCTGCATCCTATAATTGGTCACTCACTCAAATGGACATCATTACCTTCCTAAATGGTGATTTGTTTGAAGAAGTGCATATGTCTTTGCCATTGGGTTATCAAACCTCACAAGTACCACGGAAAGGTGAGAAACTAGCTTGCAAACTTAACAAATCTATATATGGGCTGAAATAAGCCTCGAGACAATGGTTTCTCAAGTTTACAGCTGCTCTATCTTCACATGGCTTTCATCAATCCAAGTCTGATTATTCTCTTTTTACCCGAGGACATGGACATGATTTTGTAGCATTGTTGGTATATGTAGATGACATATTACTAACCGGACCATCCCCTCAAATAATCAGCTCAGTCAAAGAAGTCCTCAAAGGACATTTCAAGCTCAAGGATTTAGGCCAGGTGAAATATTTTCTGGGATTAGAATTATCCAGATCTCAACAAGGGATCATGATTTCCCAAAGAAAATATTGCCTCTAAATACTTGAGGATACTGGATTTCTTGAAGCTAAACCAACTACAACTCCTATGGATCCCAATTTAAAACTATCAAAGAATGAAGGAGAGCTTCTAAAGGCAGATGACATCACATGTTATAGGAGACTGATTGGCAGGCTTATATATCTTCAAATATCTCGGTCAGACATATGCTTTGCTGTTCATTGGCTAAGCCAATTCATCCACAGCCCCACTAAAGCTCACTTCAATGCCGCTCATCACTTACTCAGGTACCTAACACGGTCTCCTGGACAAGGCATTTTAATCAGCCCTATCACTTCCTTTCATTTAAAAGCCTTTGTGGATGCTGATTGGGGATCATGTCCTGATACTAGAAGATCCATTACTAGTTTCTGCATATTCCTAGGGGCATCTATCATATCATGGAAATCAAAGAAACAAGCCACCGTTTCTAGATCTTCTGCAAAAGCGGAGTACAGGGCACTAGCCTCAGTTACTAGTGAATTAATGTGACTCAACTCCTCAAAGATCTTCAGGTTAAGATCCTAAAGCCCACTACTGTATTCTGTGACAATCAAGCTGCTATTGCCATTGCCTCTAATCCAATGTTTCATGAGAGGACAAAACACATAGAAATTGATTGTCATTTTGTTCGGGACAAGATAGCTGATGGGTTCCTTAAGGTTCTCCCTATCCAATCTAGTCAACAACTCGCAGACATGTTCACTAAAGCATTGCCTACATCTGTTTTGTCTAAACTAGTATCCAAGTTGGGCATCATTGACATTCATCGTCCAACTTGAGGGGGAGTATCAACAGTAAAACAGTTACATTATGTTTATTAGTTATAACAATTTATTTGTTACATTCTGTTATAACAATTTATTTGTTACAATAGTTAAGATTATGTTTGAGTTTGATTCTGTTTGAGTTTGTTTGTATTTTCCAGCTGTTAGTTAATCAAGCAAACTAACAAGTTCTTTTATAAAAGGAACTTGAAGTATGTAAATACAATAAGTGAAAGTAATAAGAAAGTATTTCCACATACCTTTTCTCTCCATTTGTTACAGTAGGTTCAGAACTTGAAGAAATGGTGCAGCTTTTGAATTCTTCTGGCTTTAAAACTTACACTTTATCAGATAATCCTTTTGTTACCAATCACCTACGTTACATGGTAAATAATTTAATATATTTTCTTAATTATGAATTTGGAATATGCTTTGATTAATTTCTAATCAACACATTTTTTATATTTTTTTTTCAATTTTTCAGACGGGAGGCAGAGCAGATGTTGAAAACGAAACTCTCTTCCGTTTTACATTCCCAGAAAAACAAGGTGCTTTAAAGCACTACCTCAAAGACTTTAAGCATAACTGGAACGTTTCCTTATTTCACCATCGTGCTCAGGTAAAAAAATCGAGTCGCACCCTCCGTTTTTGATAACTATTTTGGTAGTTGGTTTTTAATTTTTGAAAATTAAACTTTTAAGCGTCTTCTATTTCTTTGTTTTTTTTTTCTGTTAACTAATGTTTTCAAAGTAGAAATAAGATTGGTAAACTAATGAAAAGTACTTGGGTACATCATCTTGATTTACACCTATCTTCTTACAACCGCTCGTACTAATTATTATGTTTGTCATGTGGCAAATTCTTTTTTATTTATTTAAAAAATATTTTTTTGAGTTTTTTCTATTGTATGTTAAATACAATAAAGATGCACCAAGTATTGATAAAGAAAAATTATCCTAAATTTCATTCGATGGTTCACATATTTCTTGAAGAAACACTTGAATTCTTAGTTTAATACTTGAATTCATAAAACAAAACAAGTTTTCGAAAAATATTTTTTTTAATGTTTAATTTTTGACTCGATTATTTAAAACATTAGTACAAAGTGAATAAAAAACAAAGAACTTAGAGGTGAATGTAGTATTTATAAACTTAATTTTCAAAAACGAAACGGGGTCTTAGTATTTTTTTTATTTTTTGTTTTTAAAATTTATATTTGTTTTTTCTCAATTACTTAATTATAGTTTTCGTCCTTCATAAAGAAAAAAACTTATATTTCTAGTTAAATAATTTTAAAAACAAAAATAACTTTCTGAAAATAAATGTTTTTAGATTTCAAAACTTGACTTGACTTTTGTAAATATCAGTAAAAAAGTGAATAACAAACCATAAAAACTTATTAGTAAAACTATTCAAAGTATCAAAAATGTGAGAAAAACAAATATAATTTTCAAATAAAAAAACATATGGTTATCAAACGAAGCTTTAACTATCTCTCACCTTGTATAACGGTTTTTTTTTTTTTTTTTTTTTTTTTTTTTTTTTTTTTTTTGTGGTTGAACTTGAACAGGGCATTCTTACTTCAGATGTATTAGTTGGAGTTAAACTGGAGAAATCAGAGGAGAAACATTTCCATGAATATATAAAGAAAGTTGGGTATAAATATGAGGTTGTCTCTGAAGATGATGCAGCCAAAGTTCTAGCAAAACTCTAAATCATCATATCAATACCATTCCACTTCATTTCACTTAACCCACCACAACTTCATCACATCAATCACCTTCAATTTTACTTCCATAATTAGTGGTTGCTACCTCTTCATCTTTGAAGTTAGTAATGAATAAAATCCCTTTGTTTCATGGGTTTAATTATTAAATAAGATGATGTTGATTGGAAGTTAGTGAAATGGAGAGTAATTTGGCTTGTATTGCCAACACTATATTCTTAACAATCTGCATATGTTTTATAAATGAAAGTAATGCAACTGCCTTTCTTTTCTTAAACCAAAATGTGTTCTCTCTCTCTCTTTCCTAGGTTGATTAAGAGATAATTTAGTTAATTAGAGTTCCAACGAAATAAACGGAAAAAAAAAAAAAAGACACTCAAAAGTATACCGTATTTATTATGTCTACTCTTTTATAATGGAAGATTCTACTATGATGAAACATTTTTGCTATTTTTCAATATGCATCTTTAAAATTTGGTATTTCTCTTGTTAACCAATTATTAATGTCCTAGACTAAATTATTAAGCCTATTTCTGAGCTTATTCAAGTTTTATAAAAATTAGGTTAAAATACTATTTTAGCCTCTATAGTTTAAAGCTATTCAATTTTAGTTATTACACTTTTAAATGTCTAATTTTAGCCATTGAACTTTCGCTAATTCTTAAAATTAGTCATTTGAAGTTAATTTTTGTCGAAATTGGTTCGATAATAATAATAATTTTCATACAATAAAATATAATGTGTGAAGAATATGTTCTCAAAATTTCTAGTAAAAATGCTATTATGTAATAATTTTTTTTTTAAAAAAAAAATCAACAATAAACAAATAGTAGGGGCTAAATTTAAGATTTATTAAAAATTTAGAGACTAAAATTAAACATTAAAATTTTAAATTTCATCTTTAAAGTAGAAGGATTAAACTAATATTTTAATCAAACAATAATTTATTTGAAATTTCATCTTCAAAATCATCGTCAAAATGGAGGAAATTCAACTTTCCCCTAGTCCGAAATATTAAGGAGCTCGATACAGTAACATGTTGATTGAAAGTTGACATGTCTGCTCGATATTTAGTACTCTACTTCTAACTTATGCTACAAATCACTCTTTAAATAGTTCAATAAAAAGCTATTGTAGCTATTGACTTCCAAATACTACAACTCGGTAATCAACCTTCCATCTAGAGGGACAAAAATGAATTTTAAATGGAGGTACCCTCACTTTCTTGCTAAAGCAAGACCTTAAATCCCGGGCCTTTGTCCCTCCAAAATTACGGGGAAAAAACAATTTTTGCTGAGGGGTTTCTACATAAAAGACCTAAAGAAACCCTATATTTCATAAATGTTTTAAAATTTGATTTTTTTTTCAATATGATTTTTAGGGTTAATTTTGAATAATTAAACCCTTAATTTCATTTGTTTATATCCATTTTTTATATATTTTTTCCTTTTTTTTCAAAGTACTTTAATGATGGGAGAGAAAATATATTTATTATACAGAGAGAAAATGCATTTAATATAATTTTTCTCATTTATCAATCGGAGAGAATATCTTTATTGTAATTATTTTCCATTTTTCAATTTGGAAAAAAGTGAATTTAATGAAATTTTATTTTCTATTTACGTTGGATTTCACATATCAACTTTCGGTTTTTTTGACGGATTAATGGTTATTTTAAATATATGTTAGAACTTTTTTTATGGATTCATGGTTATTTTAAATATACCTTAGAATATTTTGTTAGGTATTTGAAAATATTCTAACTAATATATGAAATATACTATAGTTTATAAATTAGAGATTGACTCAATGTTTGACATAAATCACAGTATAAACAAATATATAAAATATACCACGATATATAAATCTTCATAAATTTCATTTAGACCATAGTATATATTGTTGGGTTTTATGTCCTAAAACTCGTAGATGGTAAATGTTATTAATTGACCGTCATCAATAAAGAGTTATAGATATTAATTCAATAAATGTTATTGTATTGTTTTCTATTTTGTCTTTATAATCCTAAATCTAATAAACTAACATCCAAAGCTGTCTTATGAGTTTTGAACTATATGTAAAGACATATAGAGATCAATATTCAAGATACAGTCTAAAGGGTCTATAGTATAGGGATAAAGTTGGGTACCTTATCCTGGTAACACTATGGATACGACCCACTTTGTATTTGATACAAACGCAATGATTAGATCCATTCGTGTTGGTGACATGTGAGTAGGGGTATTCTATGCAATGAGTTTGCATAAAATCGGGCCGCAAAATAGTAACCACTAGATGTATTACCATTGACTAGTTCGGTTTCTATTTCATTAGGATGACCTAGGCAACTTAGTCTTAATCTTGAGTATAATATGAACTCCTGTACACGAGGGATTGTCCTTTGATTTGTATGAGTGAGAATGGCCAGTTCATCAATTCAATAAGCCTACCATTTTGGGGACAAGACCAAGTAGGCAGCTGGGAACATAATAATACAATATGAAATTCATTCTTTCCCCTCTTCAGGGTAAGTAAATAAGTTTTCCATTAAGTGGTGTCTCTGGGACTTGACAAAGGGTCCTACCTCCTCATTGGCTTGAGAAGAGTTTCTATTTATTGGTTGGACCATAAATATGTTGTTCATTAGAGGAGCACAGGTACTTAAGAAGTCAAAGGTAGCCCAAGAGTATGGTAATTTGACCCAATTAGAGTTACGAACACTCATGAAGGACTAACTTGTTTTTATTAGTTTATATCCATGGACAGAGAAATATATTTGTAATGAGAAGTGCAGATATGAATCTTTAGTGAAGTGTACCCATAGTTAACAAATATTGATTACCTTTGTTAATGAGTTTAACCAACTAATCTCATATCGTTGGAGCTTCTGATCTACAGGTCCACCAGGTCTCCTTGTTAGCTCGCTAAAGGATATTAAAGAGGAATGATTTGAATTGTTCAAATCAATTTGAGAAAATTGTATATTAATATGATTAATATGTAATTGATTATGGATATGATCTATAATTCAAATTAAGTTGGAAAGAAACATTTGAATGAAATTCAAATAATTAATTCAAATGAATTAGATTCACAAAGAATTAATTAATAAATAGAGAGGTATTGCACATAGACATACGATATTTATGATATTAAAAATATATATGTTAAATTGGATTTAATGTATAAATAGTTATTTAATTAATGTGGTAATTAATTAAATAAGTGTTATTTAATAAATTATGAAAAAAGAAAAATAAGAAAAAGACTTGGAGAAAGGGGTTGACCTTTCTTTATATAAAGTCTTCCTTATAGCTCTTTTGACAAAAGGATTCATTGTGCAAATTTTTTCCAAGCCACAAAAAGAAATCTTCTCTACTCTCTTAAAGGTTTTCCTCTTTATTCTCTTCTAATAGTTGGATACCACCTATCCTTATATTGGAATCCTTGAGAATAACAATGTTATTCTTATGGTCATGTTCAAGATTGTTTGAGGACACATTCATGTTCAAGATCGTTGGAGGAGTCGTTCGTTGGAATGTCGAGAGGATCGTTCTAGGAGCTTGGGAATCTACAAAGGTGAGAACGGTTCTTTCCTTTCTCTAAAGCATGTTATTTCACATGTTTATTCTACACATGTTCTGTTTTAATACACTGATTTTGTTTATGTAAAAATCGGTTTGTGGGATGTAAGGCGTTCACTCGCTTCCACTTAGGATTCAAATCCAATCAATTGGTATCATAGCCCAATTTCTTGCATCTTCATTGTTCGTATCTTTTGAAACAAAAATCAGTTTAGATGTGGGTTATTAAGTCTACATTTTGAATAAAGGTTTGCAAGACTAGATGTTTTCGATTTTGGCACTTAGATTACTATTAATATGATCAAAATGTAAAGGCCCGTTGTATTTTTGGGCAAATTTAATTCTTGCTTCGAGTCTATAAGTCCCTTTCGATCAATAGAGCAACTGTGCTGAAGAGATCGGAAGAAATAGAGGTGTTCGGGACAAGTTGGGAGATGAAAACATGCAAAACAGAGGCATTTTGCCTTTCAGCGTCGCAATGCTGCGACGCTGAAAGGCGAGGTGGTATGGCGCAACGCATGAAATTCGTAGCGTCGTAACGCCGAGGGGCAACGTTGAGGAGTGATGTGGCTGTTGAGACATTTGACCTAATTTTGCTTTTTTATTTAATTAATATTAATTAATTAAATTGATATAATAGTTATATTAATTTAATCAATAATTTTCGTATTAGGATGCCAAAATTGGTCCCATTTTTGCTTGTTAAATTAAATTAACTATGCATTGGATGTATATTTAAATAATATTTTGAATTCATATTACATATTATATGTCATATAGAATCAAAATACCCACCTTAGGATAAACATATACATGCATCATAATTAAATGTAAGGGTTATATTTTATAGATGCATGATTAAATTAGCATGCTCATGCATCATGGATATACATGCCAATGTTATAATGATTTATGATTACTCATAAGATGTCCATGTATCATGCTATATTAAAATTGTTATCATACATAGTGGAAAGATGTATGTGAATGCTTGATTTTCATGTATGATTTATATAAGTGTTTTTTTTTTTTATTTATCAAATAAAAATGAAATTTGCATTGAAGCACGACATTACTTAGATATTATAACTTGTTTATTTAATCAATGTCATTGGATGAAAATTTATAGGTTTTGAAGGATGAGGATGCATATGACCGTTGGACAGCAAAGTCCAATGACAAGGCCCGAGTCTATATCTTGGCAAAGTCTATCTGACATTCTTACCATAGAAGCATGAAGCCATGATGTCTCTACATTAGATTATGGAGTCTCCTCTATGAGATTTTAGGTATAAACCATCATTCAGATCTGTACGAGGCCCTTATCG
>NW_028326498.1:0-34000 GCF_027475165.1 Benincasa hispida
AAATGGTAACGAAATAAATATATAAATGAAATAATAGACGATGATCTGGGGCCTGTAGTTGGACTTGTGGTGCTATAATTGGAAATCGATCATAGGCCCGTACTTGTAATAGTATCAGTGGCCCCGCTATTTCCAACGCTTGTGCATTGAAAGCCCGACAAAGTTCTCTATACAACCATGCAAGACATGCACCACTCCACGAGTACATACTAATGTGCTCGAAATCAGACAATAGTGGGAGGAACATGAGATGCACCAGAGTATTTGACTTGTCAGCAAATAAAAATCCTCTAATAAGCTAAGGATGGATGCTCGTGCGTACCTACGTACGCTGATGTCGTTGTGATCGGGAGGTAATTCTAGAATTGGGGACGCCAACCAAGGGACACTCAATCTTGATTCCTTCATATCCTTTGGTAGAATGCCTAAGAGCTCTTCACAAACATTCTTCCAGTCATACTATAGTGAACCTATCAATAGTTGTCTGTCCACTCGTAATCCAAATTGTATGGCAACATCCTGTAGCGTAATCGTACATTCCCCACAAGGTAGGTGAAATGTGTGGGTTTCTGGTCTCCAGCATTCAACTAGAGCAGTAATAAGGTGTCAATCAAACTGGATGAAACCAATTTGTGCAACCCCAAGAAAACTTGCCTGCTGAACATATGGAATAATGCAGTGATCAAATAGGATAATATGTTGTGCAATTGCCACCCTTCTCCGACAACTCAACACTACAGTGGAAGAACTATCCCATACTATCTATGAACGATGCGTATTTTGTTGGTACAATTGTACAGGATTAGAAGGACCAGGCTTCATTACCTAAAAAGTTCAAAAAAATTACATTACATAATAAAATCCATGACATAAAAAGTACATAAAAAGTACATAAAAAAATACAATTACATAAAATAAATTTATTGAAAAATATAAATACATAAAGAATACAAGTACATAAAATATACAATTACATGAAAAATATAAATACATAAAGAATACAAATACATAAAATATACAATTACATGAAAAATATAAATACATAAAGAATACAAATACATAAAATATACAATTACATGAAAAATATAAATACATAAAGAATACAAATACATAAAATATACAATTACATGAAAAATATAAATACATAAAGAATACAAATACATAAAATATACAATTACATGAAAAATATAAATACATAAAGAATACAAATACATAAAATATACAATTACATGAAAAATATAAGTATATAAAGAATACAAGTACATATAATATAAAGTAAATAAAATATACCTAATGACCCGAAGACGACGAAGCACCCAGTGTTCGTTGTGGACAAGTGCGTCTGTTATGTCCTTCTCTCTTGCAAATTGTACATCGCACTTTTTGGCTTGCTTCTCTCCAATCCATTTCATTATGAATGCGCGTACTTTTTGGCCGACCTTGTTCTCTTAGTAAGTCCGCATTTGGACGAACTTCTGCAAATGATAATTCTGGCCAATAATCTGGGTGTTGAATTGAATGGAAGCGGCCTTCATAACAACGCTTGAAATTGGACAATTTGTAGCATTCATCAATAAGTGGTAGGTATGTCATACGCATGTAATTACAAACTGCAATTACATGAGAGCATGGAATCTTGAATGATTACCACTTATTGCAAGAACATGTTCCTTCTTTCAAGCTCAAAACTTGGGTGTGTTGTCCTTTATAGGGAGAAATCATACTTATGCCAGTTTGTACTTCGAAAGTTTGACTTTTCCTGTCAATGGATGTCACCGTATGTGTAGATGCTCATTTTTCCCACCTCTTATGTTTTTTTAGGGCATATTCTATATATATGTCCCAAGATCGAGTGCTTCACTGATTTCTTATCTCCGGTGTTCAAAATACAGTATTGTGCGATAAAATGTTAGCCTAACCAAAGAAGTAATTGGTAACATTCTAGCACCTTTGAAAACACCGTTCATGCATTCAGTTGCATTGCTTGTCATCCACCCATAGCGGTACCCACCGTCGTGTGACTATGTCCATTTTTCCAAGTCAATGTTTGAAAAATATTCAAGACATTTAGGGTGTAATTGTTTCAATTCTTTCATGCATCGAATGAACTTACGCCTTTGGTATTGATTTTCGGCCTTAAACACCAAATTTTTTAGTTGCTTTGATTTGTATTTTGTATTGAAATTACTGGCAACATGGCGAAGACAATATCGATGGTACGCTCTGGGTTCACTTCAACCAATTTCTTCATTATTAATTACAGCAAGAATGCCCTTATGTCTATCAAAAATCAAGCAAATACCCTCTCTTTGGGTAACATATTTATGCAATGCCCACAAAAACCATGACCAACTGGATGAATTTTGACCTTCGACGATAGAAAAAGCAAGGGAAATATATGTCCATTTGCATCAATGGATAAGGCTGTCAATAATTTCCCTTATACTTTCCGTAGTGATGAGTTCCATCAATCTGGATTAATGGCCTACAATGGTTAAACCCTTCTCTTGTAGGACCAAAAGACAAAAAAACTCGTCAAAAAATAGTCGTACCTGGCACATCAAAGGGAAGGAAAAACCAATCTGTTTGTGCTCCTGGATTGTAATGAACAAGAGCACTCAACCCATACGGAAGCTCCGAATATGATTTTTCCCAATCACCGAACACAACAATCAACACTTTTCTCTTGGCTTGCCACACCCATCTATAATTGACATTATAGCCATATTGTTTTTTAATGGCTTCTTGGAGTAGGGCCATAGGTACTCCAGGATCCGCTCTAACCAAATTTTGAATTTCAATACTCATAAAATTTGAATCAAGCTGTGAATGATCCTGTGCCAATTCTGAAAACAAACATGAGTGTTCGAAGTTTGGTGATTTCGAACATCCCATGAGTTTTACACTGACATGCCCATAACCTCCAAGCACAACGTCACTCCATGATTTACATTTAACATACCAAAGATCCTGATTTGATTCCACTACAACAATTTCGTAGTATTCTATCACACAATATTTTTTTATAGTAAGCTGTAAATCTTCTTTGGTATTAAACAACATTCCTTTTTGTATTAAACTACAGTTATCTACACCTATATTCCTTTCTTTCAAAGTAGACCCTAGTTTACACGTTGAATTTGTCATTTACCAATCTATTTGGGTGAACCTTTCCGACGGTACCAACTCAAGATCATGTTCCCACTAATGTCGTTTCCAAATAATTCATCAACTTCAACGTCAATATCACTATCTCCATCATTTCTAGGTTCAAGAATAACTAAATCTTCAGGACGCATCGACATATTTATTATGATTTTTTCAACTGTTATAGTTGACAAAAATATGTTAATATGTCAACCCAACAAAATCCAATTTCTAAGTTTAAATTATAGGATCTAAATATTATACATTTAAATCAGCCCAAATCTAAGATTCATAAACTATATATTTAAATGAGCCCAAATAAATAAAAAAAAATATAAGATCTAAGATTTAAGATTTATAAACATATACATATAAGATCAGCCTAACAAATACATATATTTCTAAGTTTAACATACATATATTTCTAAGTTTAAATCAGACCAAACAAATAAAAAAATATAAGATCTAAGTTTTAAGATTTATAAACATATACATATAGATCAGCTCAACAAATACATATATTTCTAAGTTTAACATACATATATTTCTAAGTTTAAATCAGCCCAAATAGATAAAAAAAAATATAAGATCTAAGTTTTAAGATTTATAAACATATACATATAAGATCAGCCCAACAAATACATATATTTTTAAGTTTAAATCAGCCCAAACCTATGAAACACATATACTTCATATGAGGCAAAGAATCAGTATCAGACACGTATCAGATACCGATACTTCTAGATACTTCCCAGATACGTATCTGACACGAGATTTGACGTATCTATACTTTCAGATACTTTCCAGATACGTATCTGAAACGCGATTTGACGTATCTATTTCTATGCGTACTTTTTTTAAAGAAAAAAGACAAGTAACTCATTTAATCTTTCCCAATCCAAAATTAGACAACCTATTGAAAAAGCTCACTACTCGAGTCTAAAAGAAAAATAAATAAATAACGGACCAAACCCTAGACTAGAATCATCTAATCTCCATTTTCACATTTGAGTCCCAATAAAGTCCACCAAAATATAAACCATTTGGATATCTTCAACAATAAGTTTTTCGTTTATCTTCATACTTCTCTCTCTAATCTTATTCTTCTTCTTCTTTACAATCTGAGTCACTTTTCTATTGCATTTTATTAACTATTGTACTTCAACATCTTAGATGTTGCTTTTTTGTTTTGTATTTCAGTGTTTGTATTCTATTTTGTATTATTGTTATTAACTTGTATGCTAAATTTATCTATATCCTATATTTTTTTAAAGAAAAAATGTATCTTCAACATATCAGTATCCTCATTTTTTAGAAATATATATATTAAAAAATATATAAAAAATGACGTATCCATATCAAGTTTTTTAGAAATAGACGAATCGTCGTATCTGATCGTATCTGTATCGTGCAGCCATCTGTGTCTGTACTTCATAGGCCCAAACAAATAAAAAAAAATATAAGATGTAAGTTTTAAGATTTATAAACATATACATATAAGATCAACCCAACAAATACATATATTTCTAAGTTTAACATACATATATTTCTAAGTTTAAATCAGCCCAAACAAATAAAAAATATAAGATCTAAGTTTAACATATAAAATCTAAGATTTATAAACATATACATATATTTCTACATTCAACCCAACAAATATATCATGAATCCATAAACTACACATTAAGTTCAGCCTAAATGCAAACAAAATGATATATATAGAAAAACTAGAGAAACAATTTTACCACAGAAGCGTTCAGACGATTTTGGACGAACAAACAAATGGAGGACAATTTCGAACATTTGGACAAACGAGCAAATGGAGGCGTTTGGATGCACAAGACAAAAGAAAAAGAGGAAGATTTCAGAATTTTGGATGGAGAAACGCAACAAAAGAAGGCAAAATCGTTCGGATGCTTTCGGAAGGCAGAAAGCTCAATGAGGAAGAAGAAGGGGCGGGCAGCGATTTAATGGAGAGGAAGTCGTGTACCAGGTACACGACTTAAGGTAATCATGTACCGGGTACACGATTACCTCAGTCAACCCTGCATGATTGCCATAATAGACTGCGCGTGTCAGGTGGGCAGGGACTCGTGTACCCTGTACATGATTTAGAGCTAATCGTGTACCCGGTACATGATTAAGGTGTAATCGTGTACCCGGTACACGATTTAAAAACCTATTTTTTGGAATACTTTCCCTCCAACCCTATTTTGTCATTATATATTAAAAAAAACATTATTTAAAAAAAATTCGTTTGAAGTGTAGATATCGACCCAAATATCGAGGTATCTAAATATTTGATTTCGATCCATATTTCTAGAAAATTTATAAAATTTCAAAATTCAAAAAAATAAATTTAAACATATTATAAATATTATGATAATAATATCCATTAGTGTCCATTGATTATGTTTTATCCCCTCATATCCCAAAGTATTGTTCACGTGTCTCAACATTACACATTATTAGTATGCATGTAATCTACCTCTTACTTGCTAAATTGGCTATAAATAGTGACATTTTGTGGGTTTTGAATTTAAAAATATTAGAGAAAGTGGAGAAATCCATCTTTTTATTTGGGGTTTTAACATAAAAGACCTTAAAATAAAGCTATATTACATTAATGTCTTGAACATTTCATTTTTTACCCAAAAAAAAAAATCCATTTTTTACATTAATGGCTTAGGGCTTCATGCCCATTAATGTTTCTTTTTTTTAAAAAAAAAAACCATTGACTCCTTCAGGTCCCCCTTCTTCCTCCTCTCTCACTTTTCTCCTTCCGTCGATTTCACACCCCTCCACTGCTACCATTCACCCATCAGATTCGGCCAACCGTCGCCATCCCCGTTCACCAGTCTGTCGTTTGCTCGTTGGATTCGACTGTCATTCCCCAGAACATCACGTGCCATTTGTCCTCATTCATTAGTCATTCGCCCATCGGAATCGACCGTTCGGCCTCATTCATCAACTGTTTTCCATCATCATCAACTTTCGATCACCGGCCGCGGGTTGTCGAGGTAGGCCACTAATTGTCTTCTCATTGATTCTCTCTTCCACTCGTGGTTTACTCCCTTCATTTGTGTTGTGCACCAAGATTCAATTGCCTATACAGATTTGTGCTGCCTATGCCAGAAGAAGAATAAGAGATGAAGATGGAGGGCTATGTTTTATAAACCCCATATGAAGATAGAGATATGAAGTTGGACTTTGTTCGTGCCACCTATACAGATCTGCCGCACCAAGACCGAGGATAATTTTCTTTTTTTTTTTTTAACCCTAAATATATATGTTATAGACCCCTAAAGGAATATGTATTCCTTTACTTGATATATGTTAATTATATATTGTTGTATGTACTATTGTTTATTTGATATATACTGTGATTTAGTTGAATATTAAGTCAATATTTAATTTATATACTATGTGATAACTGATAAAGTAATTCGATTAAACAATATATACTTTTAATTTTGTATATTGTAATATCTACTGATCTTAATTTTGTATATGTTCCAAGGTATATTAACAATGTTTATACTTTTAATTTTGTATATTGTGATTTAGTTCCAAGGTATTTGTTAGAATATAAAAATTAATTGAAAATTTATTTTATTTAGATTTTATATGTTGTGATATATACAAATTTTGATGTGTTGGGATTTCTGATTACTTAAATTGATATATATCTTGTAAATGAAATTTATGATATATACTGTCATTTATGTCGAACATTAAGCTAATATTATTTATATATTCTGGTATGTTTCATATATTAAATTATACGGTGATTTATGTCAAACATCGAATCAATCTCTAATGTATATACTGTGGTATGTTTCATATTAGTTAGAATATTTTCAAATACCTAACAAAATGTTTTGAGGTATATTTTAAATAGCCATGAATCCGCCAAAAAAAAAAAAAAGTGAAACCAACGAAAATAAAAAAATAAATTTCATTAAATGTATTTTTCTCTCTCCAATTAAATTAAATAAAGGGAAAAATCTCAACAAGTAAATATATTTTCTCCCTCCTTTGAAAATATGAAAAAAAATCATATTAAATACATTTTATCTCTCCATAATAAATGTAGTTTCTCTCTTCATTATTAAGAAAGTTTTGAAAATAGGGAAATATATATAAAAAAATCGGGAATAAAAATAATAAAAAGGGTAAACTTGTCCAAAAATAATACTATAAGCCTTTGTTGAAAAAAATTTAAATTTAAAGACATTTTTGAAAAATATGGTCTAAAGAGGATATTTTATGTAAAAAATCTCTTTTGTTATTTATTTATTTCATATATTCATATATTATGTTTAATTTATTTTATTATTATATTATATTTATTTTAATATTATATTTTATTGGTATTCATGCTCCCGTTGTGCTCCTCAAGTTCACAACACGTTATCAGCACGAGCTCCTATCGTTTTCCTCGCTAAAGGTAAGTCCTAAAGGTACGTCGGTTTTTCTCTCTTCGTTATAATTAATAAATTAAATGTTGTTTTACATATTTGATATATATTAAACTTCTAATATAAATACAATATTTTTTAATAGTGTTACTATGAAAATATTATAAAATTAGAATTTGTAGCATTTAATATTAATAGTAATAATTATTTGTTATTAATGTTTGGTGCCAAAATACACCTGGATTCCATAAAAATGTGATCATCGAAAAAGAATTTTTCTTCTTAAAGCTTGTCGTAAATGAATGCACTTGAGGCTCCAAAATTTTAAATCAATATGTTATAGAAGACATTTTATACATTTCGGATATGCTCCTACAGTAGCAATATTGAGAGAAATGTTTTAAACAATATTCTGAACTAATTTCATGTCTTCTTATGGTCGAACAAAATAACGAGTTATTGATGAAAAATAATGAAACTCGACCAATTGGAACAACACAATTCTCTGAAATGAATGTTAATAATCGTGGTCAAGGTCGTGGTCGCATTCCAGGTCGAGACCGTGGTAGAGGAAGAAATAATTATTATTTTCATTGTGGTTGTTCTAATCATTCAAATTTCAAAAAAACCACAAAAAATGATGATCACAAAGGAAAAACTTCACAAGATAAGAGTTCAATAAGTGTTGAAAATAAATACTTCCGACGTGAAATGACTAGACAGTGGTCACATACCTGTCGTACGTCAAAACACTTAATTGATCTCTATGAATCTTTCTTGAAGGAAAAATGGAAAAATGTGGAAGCAAATTTTGCATACGAGGATAATGAGATATTTTACCCATCCAATATAACAAATTTGGATGTGGCACATTTTTTCAAATCTCCTGAAGAGAAAATTGGCACAATTGATGACATAACAAACGTTTCTTTTGATTTTGGAGAATATTTAGTATTAATGTTGTCCATTTTTTTATTTTCATGTTTTTTCCTTGGTTAATATTAAATTTTATATATTCCAAGTGTTGTTTTTCTTATTGTAATTATTTTCTTTCAGTGAAGAAATATGGATCATTTTCATATGTTGGATGCCTAAAAAATAAGTAAAGAAGATCTATGTCTGGCAGACAGTGTAACTACACATACAATATTGGGATTAGTGTCCTAATTCAACTGGAGTCTCGTAGTTTGTAAACATTGTACACATCGTTATGAATAAAATAAGAGTTATTTTATTTGCATTTACTCATATCCAATAAACAAAGATTCGTGGTTATTGTATGTAAACTTAAGCATGTATATGAGATATACAAGTTGATCATGCCTTAAGTAATAACCTAAAAGGTCTGTAGTATAAGGATAAAGGAGGGATACCTTATCCTGGTGACACTACGGATACGACCCGCTTTGTAGAGGTTTACAAGTGTTGTCAACTATTATAGATAGTCTGATCCTGACCAATCATGTAGAGACATGCGAGCGGGGGTGTCCTATACAAAGAGTTTGTATAAGACAAGACCATGAGATGATTCATCTCTTTATAACACTATTGATACTTGAGACTTACATCTCACTTAAACAACCATAGGTGACATGACCTTAATCCTGAGTGTTTTAGGAACTTCTGCCTTTGAAGGCGGTCCTTTGATTAATATGCGTGAGAGTGGCAAGATTGCCAACTCAACAAGCCTACCTTTTTGGAGATTTATTTGATTGGGAGCTGGAAACTCAGTTAGTTTTACAATACTATAGCTGTTGGGATTGATGTCCTAATTCTCCCGGAGTCTCGTTGTTTTGTAAAGATACACATTTTTCAATGAATAAAATAAGTGTTATTTAATTCTGGCATTTATTCATATCTAATAAACAAAACTCCTTGGTTATCTTATGTGAACTTAAGCATGTATATGTGATATACAAGTGGATCATGCCTTAAGTGATAACCTAAATAGGTCTGTAGTATAAGGATTAAGGTAGGATACCTGATCCTGGTGACACTACGGATACGTCCCGCTTTATAGAGCTTTGCAAGTGTTGTAAACTACTATAGATGGTAGATCCTGACCATTCATGTGTAGACGTGGAGCGGGTTCATGTGGAGACGTGAGCAGGAGTGTTCTATACAAAGAATTTGTATAAGACCTAGATCACGAGATGACTAGACTCTGTATATAACTTCGTTGATATTAGAGACTTACATCTCACCTAAATGACCATAGGTGACACGACCTCAATTCTGAGTGTTTTGTGAACTCCTGCCTTTGAGGGCGGTCCTTTGATTAGTATGGGTGAGAGTGGCTAAATTGCCAACTCAACATGCCTACCTTTTTGGAGACTTGTCTGATCTAGGAGCTGGGAACTCAATCCACAAAATGGAATTCACTCATTTTCCGAAGCAGGGATAAGTAGAGAGATTGCTCCCTTAAGGGCTGATTCCGGAGCTTGAATATAGTGGCCACAGCTTCTCTTTGGAAGGGAAGACTCAGTCATAGTAGGACTATGACTTATGTTCATTAGAGGGATCAATGGTACTTAAGGAGACAAATGTAACTTTGAAGGCATAACGGTTATTGGCCCAGCTGTACTTACGAGAGATCTGTGAAGGGTTGTCGCACTGCTGATTGGTTAAGATGAACACATAATATATTTGTGGTAAGGAGAGTTCAGCTGTCAGTCTTTAGTGAAGTGCATGGCAGTTAAAGGATGGTAGAGCCCGTGACTAAAGAGTTTAGTCAGTTATTCATGTACCGTTGGAGCTTCGGAGCTAAAGGTCCATGAGGTCCCCTTGGTAGCTTGGATTCTGTTGAAGATCAATTCTTGGTGTTGATTTGAAATGTTCAAATTAGCAAGAGGTATTTTGATTATATAGGATATAATCGGTATGATGTATGAGATACATCTAGTGGATTGATGTAAATGAGATTTACATTAAGTACCATGGAATAGAAAAAGAACTATGGTTTATATGTTTCATGAGATGAAATATTAAAACTATAGGTTATAAATATAGTATGATAAGTTGGTTATCATTTATGTTTATAATAATATTAATTATTAGATAATTAATACTTTTTATTTTGAATAACCAAAGTAGTGGGTGGTTATTGGTTCATGGTAACCGTGAGTTTAAAAGGAAAGTGGTTTCCTATTTTGAAAAAAAGTTTCACAAAAGATTGAAAAGAATTTTGAGTTTTCTCTTGGCGTATAGAAACTCACGTAAGTCGTCAAGTAAATACAGATTTACTAAACGACGGCTAGGCGAGCTAAGCGATCGCATAGCTTTGCTAGACGATCGCTGGCCCAAGGTAAATGATTGTGTAGAGTATATACGCGAAAGACCAAGCTAAACGATAGAGCTAAACGATCGTATAACTTTTGGTAGATGACCATATAGCTTTATTTAAACGATTAGGCATCGACCTATACGATAGGTCTCAGCCATCTCCCACTTGCCCAGTCGTGTACGCGATCGGTGTTTCCTCCGTTCGTCTGCCTCATACCAAGTCCGAACAGAGCCCACCCTCTGGATTCTCACACCGAGAATACCAAGGTCGCCTTATTGGTGGTGTCAGACTCAACTCGACACCGTTGAGGTTTTCTGGAGGCCATTCGTGGTGCTGTGGAGTTCGTTCGTGTTGCGGAGGAGTTCGTGATCGAGGAGATCATTGAGGACGAGCGTGAAGTGTTCATGCGGTGTTGCGGTCGTGTAGATCGACTGCTCGTGATTGCTGTTGTTCGATCAGAGTCGCGCATCAGAGCATGGAGACGCTACTGCATTTGTTTGTAGAGTTTTACTCTCTATTCCTTTGTATTTTACATGCTATAATTTCTGTATGAATTGCATAACCATTTTTTTGAAGTTGATTGTAAATGTATATATTCATTCATGATTTTAATTTGGAATAGTCTTGTTCCACTGCTCATGGAAATTTTGATTTTGATTTCCTTCAATAGCATGCTTGATTGGGGAGCTGGGAACTCAGTTATCACAATTCAACACGCATGCTTCACGAATTATAAACATTTAATTTTGCAATACTATAGCATTCAACCTTGACATGCGCTAGAATTAGTAAAACTTAATTAAATAGCTTAAAACATCATGCTTAAGAAATTCCATGAAAACTTTAAAATCATAAGTATAGACTTTAGTTGCTTGGAAAACCCATAAACCTTAGCACGAAATTCATTTGGAACGCATCTCCTTTTGAAATAAATACTTTTGAAGACATTTAGTCACTTACGGGTCTTTAGGCTTGTTTTTCCTAGGCTTGGTAGGCCTCTCCGATGGACGTCTCTCCTACACATAAGAATAAGTATTTTAGTTACTACTTTGGCCCCCCCTTTTGAGACTACTCTTTTAAACCAAGCTCATACTTAGCCAGAAATTGCCTGTTTGTCTAAAATTTTTAGATTCAGCTTCCAACATCAATAACTTGAAAACCAGGACTCATTTTAAGAAAGTTCCTATTTCAAACATGCTCAGAATTTTGTTAACAATGTTATCACAAAATTCCAGCGTCAAACTTCTTGTGGTTTGACCTGTGCCTTAATCTTTCTAGATGAACCTAAACCACAACTCCCTACTTGAACAAAGATTCTAATTTTAAATTCCAAAATATGTAACTCAAACCCCATACTTTATCTTGCAAAAGTTCTTTCTACAAACTTGCTTGAAATGGTGATAACAATAATACCTTAAAATTTCAGCTTGAAAATTTAAGTGGTTCGGCCTAGATATACGATTATTTGTCGAGTGCCCGGAAATGTTCGAAAACGAACCTTCATCACTTCCTTCCTTTTTCGACCCTTTTTCTGGTGAGAACTGATAACGAGTAGAAATACACGTTATTACAGCGCAAATAAGTACAACAATGAGAGAATGCGATGGTAAAAATAAACAATATCATGTCTAAAAGCGCTAAATTGAAGAAATTACGATCGCAAGCGCCCATCGCATAAAATTGTGATCCAAGGAATTAGGCGTCTGCATGCTTGAAAGATGGCGATTGCAAAGTCATGCGATCATATGCGATCATGAGAAGTTACTCAGAAAGTGGCCGCATAAAGACTGCGCATCAAGGTGACAGCATAATAAATCATGATGGGACGGAAAGTTGATGATGGTTGAATTCGAATTTAGTTGACAAGTCGTTAAAGCCACACTGTAGCAAGTACACTCAACTTTCGGTGACCATTAATTGGCGCATTAGAGCAGGAGATTTAATGACCGCCCATCATTGCAATCATTAGAGAGAAAGGTTGTTTCACCTTGAGCTCTATAAATACCGAAGGCCACCATTGTAAAAGGGGTTGACAAGTTAGATCATATACAAGTTAGAGAGCCGTTAGTCTGTTCACGTACATACTCGTACTTAGATTTAGAAGATGGAGACAAGCTAGGAGACGAAGAAGCTGAAAGATCGTTCCCGGACAGATCGATAGATTTCCGGTAAGCGCTACAAAGGGAGAGAGGGCCAACACTTGCGAGAGCAAGAATATTCATCTGGACAGAGTTAGTGTGAAAAAGACAGTGTAAAAGGCCATGGGAAGCAAGACATTGCTTACCGAGCTTCTTATCTCTAAATTCCATTGTTATTTTGTATTCAGCACTTTATTTATAGAAAATGGAACTCTCATTTCAATCTATGTTCAATCTTTCCACATTTCACATGAGTAGCTAAATTTCCGAATGGGTTGAGAAGTTCTTAGCTAGCATGACCTAAGATTTACATTTTATGTGATCATCTTGTCTTATGTATGTGTCATTCACCTTTTAGAGATACTTGAGACAGTAGTCTAAAGATAGAACCTAGACTTGAGAGAGTCAGATTAGAACCGCATAAGCAAGAAATAGAAACTCAGACATAAGTTCTATCGCTATTTACACATCGCATGCACCCTAGAAATAGGATATGATAGTATGCGGTAACCTTGTTTTATGTGTGCACCATTCATCATCGCATAGACAAGAATAGAAGCTTAGACATAAGTCCTATCGACTTTTTCGTATACATCGCATGCATCTTAGAAATAGGAGTTATGGCATTTGCATTGAGAGATGACATGTTGTTATTTTTGTGTAGCATGATCGCATAGTTTGTGCATAATCTTAGGAAGTGTTAGCTAAACCCCTTCTCAATTCGTTCATCGCATACTCATTGTAACTCTCGATTTCATCAACTCTTCCTTCGAACTCCGTTGCATAGGAAATATACTTAATCAAAACACCATCCAACTTATTTGTTTTCACCACCCAATTTTGGCCTCACAAAGCTAATTAATTTCTTATAGTAGAAAGAAATAAATAAAAATCAAATTATTCACATATATAATCTAAATTTAAATATTCAATTTAAACATATTCATTATCTTTCCCAATAAATAATCAAATTTGAAATTTAAATGTAATATTTATATAATAATAATAATAATAACATAACATTAGATAACTATACTAAATAAATATGAAGAAACTAATTGGGGACGGGATGGGAAATGGGGCGGGGGTAGAGACGGGGAATTTTTCTCACGGGGAATTTTCCTCCACTAATCGTTTAGCTGACGGGGAATTTTTTCCCCTCATTCACTCCCCCATTCTGTGCCTATTCGTGGAATCCTAGCCCTGTTGGGGGTGAGGCCCCGTGGGTCCCCATCCCCGTGGGAAAATTAGACATCTCTACTCATACTCGATGCTCGGTGGCATTTATTTGATGTCTGCCTTATGCCTACTTGATACTTGGTCACCACTCTTCACGACTAACACTTAGTCATAATTTCTTTTTGCAAGGCTAGTTTAATAAGTATCTGAGAGCCAAGATTTCCATACTTAGACATTTTTCCTTCTTCAAACATATCCTTTACCCTAAAACCCACAATTCCAATCTAACTTAAATATTTAACCCCATTACTTTGCTAAACTCAATCAATAAACATAATTAAAAAGGGAAACTAAGGTGTGGGTTTTACAGAGAAAGCGCTCGATTGCGCATGAGTAAGGCGCTAAGCATTGAGGCATTGCGCGAGGGTGATTGCACTAGACGATAAGCGCTAAACGATGAGTGCAAGACGATGAGGTAGACAATGTGCGCTAGGGTGCACGATGAGCGTAAGGCTGAGCATTGAGGTTGGGTGTGCGTGCTAACAAGTGCACAGCAATGAGCGCAAGGCACTGAATACTCAATGCACGTTAGAGCTATGCGATGGAGCGAGAAAGTATACAATGAGGTATGCGATTGTGCTGGAAGGCTGTGCGATTGCTTGGAAAGCATTGGCAGTCTTGATGTAAGGTACATGAGGCATGCTGTGTTCGGTGGTTGTGCGTGTAGAAAGGCTTAACGTTTGGTTGGTGATGTGTTCAAGACTAAGCTATGCGTGGGCTAGGACATGCATTGGTCTAAAGTATACGACCATAGGAAGGACACGATAGCCTCAAGGTGAGCTATACATTGGCCACATTGGGCGATGCATTGTTTGAAGGAGGCATGCGGCTAAGTAGTTGCAAGCGTTAACTTGAGAGTTGAGCCTTGGGTTGATGATTAAAGGGAAAGGATCAGCTTAGTGAACGATTAACTAAGCCAGCTGTCATGCTCAGGTTTGTTGTTATCTCTTTAAGAACGAGGTGGCAGCTTAAGGTTTAAAATAAGTATACAACTGCAAGTATAAAAGGGAAACTTAACTTCAAAGAGAAGATTTGAGCAATTCCCTCGTGCAAATGGAGTGATTCCATAGCCATTCAAACCCTGAGTTTGACTAGTTGTTGAGGTTGAATTTTTGGAAGGAAATTTAAGAGGAATTGGACTAGAGATTGAAGAATCTGGCTGAAGGTGGAGCTCTCTGGTAAGCTTGGGCCAGTCTTCATGATTTGTGGATTTCGGCCAAACAACGAAGAGTTATGAGCTGAAATTTAAGGTAAGCTTGCTAAGACATTTTAGAGAATGTTTATAGAAGGAAATTGCTTAAGAAAATGCCGGTAAAATTAGTTATGCAAATTGAAAGTTGAATATGGAATCTTGAACAAGCAGACAACTGCTTGGGTTGAACAAGCAAGCAGCTTAAAGGGCCAAACGGTGATGCTGAACACATGCGTTGAAGGCTGAGTTGTGTGCAAGGGATAAATTGGCGCAAAGTTGTGCTGAAGCAAGTGGTGCATAACTAAACGAGCGCATGATGCATGCGTTGATGTGCCACAAGTTGGGTGCATAGGCTGAACAGTTGGCGCAAATGCTAGCTATGCATTTAGCCATGCGATTGGCTGAATAAATGTAAGCTGAAAGATTGGACGCAGCTGGAAGCATAGGAAGCATGAACGCATAAGGAATGCGTTGGATGCATGGTGGTAGGCGATGGTGAAGTAGTTGCTATCTAGTCAAGTTAAAGCTTGAGAATTTGGTTAAGTACTCAACGCCGCCTATTGGTGCTGGGCATTGGAGGGTTTACATCAAAGACAGTTAGTGACTTTTAAATGCTTTAAATGATATGAAAACGCCTTATGAATGATTGAGTAATTAATTTTTACTTAAAGTTATTTATGATAACTATTTTCAAATAGTTTCCAAAGTAACACATCTCTCTTTAATGTTATGTTATGTAATTTAATGATCATGAGTATGCATTAGTAATAAATACCTTAAGGCAGCTAAGTCTTAGTATAAATGAAAATATGCCTCAGAATATATGAATAGCTCAGTACTAAAGGACTAAGTGTGAAGGTACTGGAGGTGCGTTCTAGACATGAGTTCTAATGATGTCTACGTGCATGTAGGACAAGTAAGACTAGGTAAGGTGATGGACAAAGGTGACATACCTTAACCTAGGTTAATACGGGGTAAGGTGGTGAACAAAGGTGACATACCTTAACCTGTGTGAGTATGAGAAAAGCTAGGTGGAAGGTAGTAGACAAAGGTGACACACCTCAACCTAAAGTAACATGGAGAGTAGGACAAAAGGGTTCACTCTCAGGAAAGAAGCCAAGTATTAAGAGTTGAGCAAGAGGGACACTCACAAAGTAAGGAATAGTCCAGCTATATACAAATGTGATATGTTATGTTAATGTTTATATGAATACTGTTTATGTTTTCAGCTAAAGCTTTCAGTTTTACTATCAGTTTTATGTATGATCTTATGTCTTAGATGTTAGTCACTCACTAGGCTTCTAGCTCATGTTTTCAAATGTTTTTCCCCCCAGGTAGCGGTCACTTCCCAGAGGACGTCTTTGCTGCTGCTCTGTCACTCAAAGACACAGGTTGAAGAAATTGATCACTCTGTAATTGTTAATACATATGTGTCGGTCATATGGGGACTAGTGTTGTATGTTGGGCTCACTAAGTTGTAATGTACATAAGTAAATGTATGAACAATATTTAAAACCCTGTAATGTAAATGTGTTCAAGTTTGATTAATCTATTCAGTATGTTGATGAAATGTATGTATACCAGGGTTTAAGATAGGTCGAATAAGTTAGTTAAGCAGTAAGTGCCAGCAAAAGGGTTTGTAACTACTGCAGTCACATCTCCTTCCAGGCTAAGAGTGTAATCTGGGGTGGGGTATGACAAGTTGGTATCAGATCATAAGTTTTTGGAAAGAAAGAGAAAGTTTATGTATAAGTATGAGTCCTAAATGAGTCCCTAACATGTGTACTTTATAATTAAGTAAAAGATGTCGAGGAAAAGTGGCAGACAGAGCAAGCAGACAGAGAAAAGGAACATTGACCCTAGCGTTAAAGGTCCTGAAGTTAGAAAAGACCTAGAACCATACAGGAAAAGAGTCAAAAAACCAATAGTCCCAGAAACAACTTCAGAAGGAGATTTGAGTGCCCCACAGGTAGGGACAAATCCTTCTTTAGAGAATTGAGTAATCGACAGGATTGCCCAGAGGTTGACGGCCAGTATAAGTACAGTTCAGACAAACTTAGAGAAAAGATATGGTATTGAGAGGCTCAAGGCTCTAAGTGCAACAACATTCAAGGGTACCAAAGGCCCGACAGATGCTAAGGTCTGGTAGATTTAATTGAAAAATGTTTTAGTGTAACGGAATGTCCTAAAGACCAAAAGGTCAGGTTAGTAGTATTTCTGTTGGAAAAGAGGGCAGAAAAGTTGTAAAAAGTTATAGCTACCAGAAGAAGTAGTTCAGAAGTTATGTTATGGCCTGAGTTCAGAAGAATCTTTGAAGACAAGTATTCTCCCAGCTTCTTTACGGAGGGTAAGAGGGAAGAATTCCTCAAGTTAGTTCAAGGGCTCATGACGGTGGCTGAGTATGAACAGAAGTTTATAGAGTTGCACAGTACGCTCTTCCAATTATGGTAGAGAAAAAGGAAAGATGCAGAAGGTTTAAGAAGGGACGAAGAAAGGAAATCCGTACTTCAGTAACATCAACGACTAACTGGGCAGATTTCGCCCAGCTAGTGGAAACAACCATTAAGGTTTAGAAGAGTTTAGTTGAAGGAGAACAGAAAGGTAAAGGTAAGCTTGAGATAACAAGTGCAACGGAAGTAGATAAAGAAAAGAAGTTAACACGATTATCCATCATTGGGGAACATGTTATAGTGAAACAGATATATGTTATTACTGTGATCAAGCGGGAAAAATTAATAGGAATTGTCCCCAACAAATCAAAGAAACTCAGAAGAAGCAAAAGCAGAAATCTCAAACAATGGAACCCATGAGACAAACTAGAACCAAAGGAAGGAGTTCCACTAGAGTAAAAGAGAAGGGAAAAGCAAAACTGTCATTGCAGTAAGGTCAAATAAAATAAAATAATATGATTGAATTTTTTTTATACCTCTACATATTAGTATTGTTTGAAGCATGCTTTATTGCATTATAATATAATATTGAAAGAGTAATTGCTAAATTAGTTGCTATTATAACTATTAAAGGGAATTTAGAAATGCATTTGTACACAAGTTAATGTCATAGAAGCGTAGTAGAAGCATGGTAAAGAAAAGGTTATAAAGTCTCACAACCAAAGGTTATTGTGAAACCCTAATTATAAGTAAGCCTGAGCAAATTTCAAGGACGAAATTTCCTTGAGGGGGAGGTAATTGTAAACCCCAAACTCTATTTTTCCCTACATAAGTGAGTAATAGATAGACTAAGAAAAGACTAAGGATATGTTAAAGTAAAGTTGTAAAAGGAAGTAAAGAAAGTAGGAAAATGAAGGAAAAAAATTCTAAGTAATGGAAAAACCTAGTCTTGGGTGAGTTTTAGATAGTTTAATAAATGAAAAATTGGCTAAATATAGAAGCCAAGAGTAGGCATGCATTGCTGTTGGGAAGCATTGACGCATGAGGCATTGTGTGTAGCAACTAAGGCTTGTAAAGGTTGTGTGAGGCTAAGTGTTGAAGCCAAGGACAAACTATGCATTGGAGCTAAGGATGAACGCATGAGTTGAAGGATTTTTCATGATGCATTGACAAGGCATGCGGCAGCAAGGGGCTTGTAAGGTTAGTGAGCATACGAGCAAGGTAAGCTGAGCGTTGGCACAAGGCTAGATGATGAGCCTAGCACCCACGTGCAAGGGATGCGTTGAGGCTTGCGTGATTGTGCAGCGAGGAAGAGCCATCGTGCAACGAGTATGGGCCAGGCGCGAGTGAGAAAGCGCTTGGTTGCGTGCGAGCAAGGCACTGGGCATTGGGGTGTTACGCAAGGGTGATCGTATAGTGCATGTGGGGCTACACGATAGACGCTAGACGAACGATGAGTGCAAGATGATCAGGTAGATGATGTACGCTGGGGTGCACGATGAGCGCAAGGCTGAGCGTTGAGGCTGGGCCTGCGTGCTAACCAGTGTGCGGCAATGAGCGCAAGGAGCTGAATACTCGATGCACGTTAGAGTTATTCGATGGAGCAAGAAAGTATACGATGAGGTATACGATTGTGCTAGAAGGCTGTGCGATTGCTTGGAATGCGTTGGTAGTCTTGATGCAAGGTACATGAGGCATGCGATGCTCGGTGGTTGTGCGTTGAGGAAGGATTTAATGTTTGGTTGGTGATGTGTTCAAGACTAAGCTATATGTGGGCTAGGACATGCGTTGGTCTAAAGTATACGACCATAGGAGGGATGCGATAGCCTCAGGTGAGCTATGCGTTGGCCAAGTTGGCTGATGCATTTTTTTAAGGAGGCATGCGGCTAAGTAATTGCAAGCATTGGCTTGAGAGTTGAGCCTTGCATTGATGATCAAGGGGAAAGGATCAGTTTAGTGAAAGATTAGCTAAGCTAGTTGTCATGCTTAGGTTTGTTGTTATCTCTTTGAGGATAAGGTGGCAGCTTAAGGTTTAAAATAAGCATACAGCTGCAAGTATAAAAGGAAGCTTACTTTCAAAAAGAGGATTTGAGTAATTCACTCGTGAAATGGAGTTATTCCAGAGCCATTCAAACCCTGAGTTTTTCTAGTTGCTGAGGTTGAATTACCAGAAGGAAAGTTTAGAGGAATCAGGCTAGAGATTGAATAATCTGGCTGAAGGTCGAGCTCTCAGGTAAGCTTGGGCTAGTCTTGATGATTTTAGGATTCCGGCCAAACCAAGAAAAGTTATAAGCTAAAATTTTAAGATAAGCTTGCTAAGACATTTTAGAGAAAGTTTGTAGAAGGATTTCTTAAGAAAAGGCCCGTAAAATTAGTTATGAAAATTGTAAGTTGAATATGGAATCTTGAACAACCAGTTAGTTGCTTGGGTTGAATAAGCAAGTAGCTTAAAAGGCCAGACTGTGATGCTGAATACACGCGTTGAGGGCTGAGTTGCGTGCAAGGGATAAATTGGTGCAAGGTTGCACTGGAGCATGTGGCATGTGACTGGACGAGTGCATGATACATGCATTGATGTGCCACAAGTTGGGCACATAGGCTGAACAGTTGGCGCAAATGTGATTGGGTGAATGAGCGTGAGCTGAAAGATTGGACGCACCCGGATGCATAGGAGGCTTGAATGCATAAGGCATGCATTAGACACATGTTGATAGACGATGGTGAAGTAGTTGTTGCCTAGTCAAGTACAAGCATGAGAATTTGGCTAAGTACTCAACGTTTATTGGTGATGGGCGTTGGAGGGTTGACATCAAAGATAGTGAGTGACTTTTAAATGCATTAAATGATATGCAAAAGCCTTATGAATGATTTAGTAATTTATTTTTACTGAAAGCTATTTATGATAAATATTTTCAAATCATTTCCTAAGTGACGCATCTCTCTTTAATGTTATGATATGTAATTTAATGATCATGAGTATGTGTTAGTACTAAATGCCTTAGGGCAGCTAAGTCTTAGTAGAAATGAAAATGTGCCTCAGAATATATGAATAGCTCAGTACTGAAGGATTAAGTGTGAAGGTACCAGAGCTAAGTTCTAGACATGAGTTATGATGTCTACGTGCACGTAGGACAAGTAAGACTAGGTAAGGTGATAGACAAAGGTGAAATACCTTAACCTAGGTTAATACGGGGTGAGGTGATGGACAAAGGTGACATAGATTAACCTATGTTAGTATGAGAAAAGCTAGGTGGAAGGTAGTAGACAAAGGCGACACACCTCAACCTATTGTAGCATGGAAAGTAGAACAAAAGGGTACGCTCTCAGGAAAGAGGCCAAGTATTGAGGGTTGAGCAAGAGAGCCACTCTCAAAGTAAGAAATAGTCCAGCTATATACAGATGTGTATATCATGTGAATTTTTAGTAGAGTGTGAAACTCATGAATCCATTCTATGAAGAAATTGAAAAATGGATGTTTTCAGCGAAAGCTTTCAGTTTTACTATCAGTTTTATGTATGATGCTTATGTTTTAAATGTTAGTCACTCACTGGCCTTCTAGCTCGACCCTAATTTTTGCTTGACTTCGTTTGATGGCGTTTCCCTCGAAGATGCTAGTATTTATCGTCAACTTATTTTAAGTCTTAGTTATCTAACAGTAACTTGTCCTGACATTGCATATGTTGTTCACATTGTAAGTCAGTTCATGGCTGCCCTTCAAACCATTCATTTTATTGTTGTTCTTCGTATTATTTGCTATGTTAAGGGGACTCTAGGACATGACCTTCAGTTCTCATCTCAATCATCCCTGGTCTTATCCAGTTACTCTATTGTTGATTGAGCTGGTGATTCTATTGACCGTCATTCTACCACAGGTTACTGTTTCTATCTCGAAGACTCCCTTATTTCTTGGTGAAGTAAGAAATAGAGTGTTATCTCTCACTCTAGTATGGAGTTCAAATATCGCACCCTGGTTGATACTACATCTGAGTTATTGTGACTCTGTTGGCTTCTTGCTGGTATAAGAGTTCCTCAGCTGTCTTCCACTATCTTTCACTGTGACAATCATAGTGCCATTCAGATTGCTCACAATGATATTTTTCATGATCGTACCAAGCATATTAAGACTTGATGGAACACGAGACATACGCAGCGAAATAAGGATCTAATTACACTCTAATTGCTTTTAATTAAAAGGAAATTAGCATGCAAATGTATAAAAAAACAGTAAACTAAAAGGAATAGAATACAACCTTTGTAGCTCCCGAAAAATGCTTTTTCTCGCTGAATCTTAACCCGAACTCTTCCGAACCACCCCGCTATTCTCTGGACTCAGAACCAGGTTGTGGGACCCGGTGAATGAAGGAATGAAAAAGGGAAGAAAGAATGGTTCAAGGTTAATATGTGAAAGAAAGGAGAAATTTTGGTGAGAATTTTGGAAAAGCAAGAAATAGAAAAAAATTTCAAGAAGAAGAGAAAAAGATTTCAAAAACCTCTTTTTATTAAACAAGTACATGCATCTAATGCATGTAAAATCTCACCAAAATTCAACACCTCACAAAGCACTAAACCAAAGTGGGCTATGTGTCATTCTATAATGTTTACACATAGTCCATTTAAGTTAGTAGGATTATCCAACAAAAAATGTTAGATAATTCCATTAACTCTTAGTCAAGGGCAAAATGGTCTTTTACTATTTGGTCAAAGTCAAACTTTGACTTTTAACGAAAAAGTCAACCCTTTGATTTTTTACAGTTTTGACCCTCTTGACTAATTTTGACCTCCCGAATATGAATCCGCATTCATATTTTTTAAATTCAAATCACATTTGTATATAGAGCACCATACAAAAAACTGATAGCGATATCGCATATACTTGTCAGTTTTAATCTCTTTTCCTAATTCGAACAATTCGAATTAATCCAACATACTATTCTAAGTTTAATCCAAATGAGCTAGCAGGGGGACCTAATGGACTTTCAGATCATGAGCTCCAACAATCCGAGATTAATCGGTAAAACTCTTTAACCTAATTAATCAACGTTTATTAACTAATGGGTCATTCCACTAAAGTCCCGTAGTTGCACTCCTCTCATTGTAGATATATTTTTGTCCATCTGATATAACCATAATCAGTAAGTCAATCTTTCACAAGTTGTTCGTGGTCTTGGCTGGATCAAAATACCGTTATACCCCCGAGAACACTTCTTGTTCCTTCAGTTCCACTGAACCTCTAAAGAACAATTGATTAGTGGTCCAACCAACAAATCTAGTCCCTCTCAGCCTAGTAAGAGGGTGGGGCCCCTTGTTCTTATTTCGAAGTCAGCACTTAAGGGAACAACCTATCTACTACCCTTAGAGACGGGTAGGAGTGAAGTTCGTCTTACACCCTATGTCCCCAGCTATTTATCCGGTCTTAGCCCTGAAATGAGAGGCTTATTGAGCCAGCGCTGTTAAGCTGCTCTCACCCATGCAGTAGGATGTCTACTTCATATTTTCTCTTGACCAAACATGTTAATTTAATTTCATTATTAGTTTTTTTTTCTTGAGAAAAAGCAAAGGTTTAAGTTTGAGGGTGTGATAAATGTCAAAAAGTGTATATTTTCGCTATCTATTTTGCAACTTTTCTCTAACAAAAGAACCACTCTTGACCTCGAAATGGCCTAAAATGAGTAAAATGAGTAAAATAATTAAACACATGTCATTTAACTGATTGAAGTTACTTTTCGTTGTTTTGAACCAATCCCATGAGCTTTACAAAGGTTTTTTGTTTTTTGTTTTAATCACTTTTGCAGGAAACGCCAATGATGCGCTAGGATTGACCCTCTAATGCACCTGCATCATGCCCTAGTTCGAGTCAAACCCCGCCCAATCATTTAAACTTGTTGTTTTCTTTTTATCTTCATCATATAAATCTCGTAGGGACGTTCAAGGCACGTAATTTAGCCCTCTTTCAACCTCTTTTGCCTATGTAAATAGAAGAAACCATCAAGGATCAACAATCTCTATTCCTTAGAAGAAATCCCACATGTTACATTTAAGATTCTTTAAGAATGGAAGTTCCTTTGAAGAAAAGTAGTTTTTAGGTCACTCTTACTTGTGAGAATCTGTGTAGAGTGAGAATTCACCCTTGAAAAAGGTTAAATCTATCATAGAGAGTCGTTTAGAGTGAAGTTTTGACTCAAGGAGTTTGTTGCTACTGGTTTTCCATCTTTCGTTTATTTATTTTGTTATGTTAAACTAGCCATTAAGTGTACATGTAAGTTATGTCTTATACTATGAAGGTTAGGATAAAAATTAATTTCACAAAGAAATATGGGACTAAAATCCTATCCATAGGTTGTCACTTAATCTTAAATATAAGGTACAACATGGGACTTAAACATTACATAAACTAATCCAAGTCTTAATTAGCCATAAAAATATAGGACTAGCTGCTTAGGCTCCTAAAAGAACTTGTAAAACAAGTCTAAAAAGTTTTTGTCCTTAGTTGGCTGACATTCACTTGATGCTACTGTGTAGCTCAAGGTATAAAAGTCTGCTGGTTAAAACATGATTCTTAATCCCTATTGTCATCTACTATTTACTTTAATATTTAGCACACAATCGCAAGCTCGCTTTTTCCGACATTTACCCTCGGTTTTGCATTATTAGTATTTTTTTAGAAATAAATAAAGAACTACCGGTCTCTTAGGATACGATACTTTGAATATATTTCATATTTACTACTTTTGACAGTGCATGCTTGGACTAGACTTCATAAAATCAATTTTTTTTATCACTCTTATACCTTTGGTCAATCAAGAACTGAGAGAGTGAAAAAAAGAGGTAAGAGGGAGAGCTAAAAAAGGATAAAATAATAAAAGATCAAATGTGAGAGAAGGGATAAATGGTGTAAAGTGGAAAAAAATATGGTGTGGGTGAGATGTAATTTGTATTCATAAAAAAGAAATACCACATATCGTGTTTGGGTGTAATAAAAAAATGTGGGGCCTACAATTGATTCCCATTACGGATTTAGGTAAACAACCTAAAAGTAATTGGGTGGGATCCAGTTTCCTATAATAGGTTTCATCGATTACATTTGTAGGAAGGTAAATGCATCCTCATACAAATATAATTAATACAAATCAAACAAAAGAAGACAATGAGATATTCCATTTCATTTAAATTTAGAAAAAAGATGTCAACATGAGTATAACTAACATAAACTTATACTATAAACTTTGAGGGTAGTGGTTTAGTTTAATCGGCCCCAACCCAAATGTTGTAAAAGAAAGGCCTATTTTTGGACGCTATTCATGAGAAGAACATCAGAAATGACTCGATCCAAGTTTGTAGAAGATGACCCACCAATTTTATTACAAGCCTCCTCCGCCTTCCTCTTCCACTCTTTGGCATTTTCCCTCATGGCTTCACCCTTTTCTCCTTCCATCAACTGTCTCACAAGCTTCTCCACTTCCTCCCTCTTCACATCACTCCCAATCTCTAATCCAATTCCCCACTCTGTCTCACAATAACGACTATTCATATGTTGCTCCGAAAAGAACGGCCACGATATCATGGCCACTCCTCCCACAATGCTCTCCAGCGTCGAGTTCCATCCACTATGCGTCAAAAACCCTCCTACTGCAGGATGCTTCAAAACCTCTTCTTGGTTACACCAATTCCCCAGCATCCCTCTTCCTTCTGTCACCGCCACAAACTCCGCCGGCAACACCGCTGTCTCCCCTTCCACCAGATCCGGCCTTACGATCCATAAGAACGGCTTCCCACTGTTGGCGAGTCCCCACGCAAATTCGATCAAGTGATGATGGGACATGGTGGTGTTGCTTCCAAAGTTGGCATAAACCACTGTGTTGGGCTTTTTTGAATCAAGCCATTTCGTGCATTCTGATTGCTCCATCCATAGATTTGAATGGATGTCTTTCACTTTCTCATCGTGGATTAACTCAGCAACTAATGTGTTGATTGGACCAATCGGGTAAATGGGAGGGAACTTGGTGGAAAGTGCTTCCAAAACATGGTGTTCTAAGGAATCGAATGTGTTTATGATTATTGCATTGGCTTGGGGGAGTGTTTCGAATTGTTGGATGTAAAAGTTGAGCATTATGTCATTTTTGTCGGTTGTTCTAATGAAGCTTGGAATATCTCTCAAACGGATTTTTGGCATCGGTGAGACCCATTCAATTGTTGTTTCTAGATGTCCATTTGTCAAGAACTCTTCATCTACAAGAGGAAAGAACTAAAAGATTATATTAAAATTAGAGGAAAAGATATACATAAAACTCTTGTAAGAAAATTGAATAATGGTTTGGAGTTGTTTTGGTTTTTTTTGGAATCCAAGATTTCAAGACCACGAATGTCTGATTACCCATTTGTTTTGTAGTCTCAGACAGTTCAAGTTTGTAGATAAAGATAAATTTAATTATATATAGATGTTTGAACATAAGACCTCTCACTTTGATATTATCTTAAATCACCAATTTACTCAAAAGTTTAAACTTCTGGATAAAGACAAATTTAATCATCTAACATAATTGAAATAAACTGATATAAACTAAACTCTTGAAATCTTCTATTTATTTTACTTCTCCGATAGTCATCGTTCAATAGAAAAAATAAAAATTATTTTAAATAATAAAAATGCTAGATAGTAAGTAGTCTATCACGATCTATCGCAAATCCATAGTGAAATTTTACTATATTTTAAAATATTTTGATTCATTTCTTATATTTGAAAACATCCCACTAAAACAAATACAATCAACTATATCATGGTCCCATATTGTCTTCTTTTAAAATAGGTTCAAGTATTTGAAATCTAAACAAAAATTAATATTTAATATAATTTTTTTTTATAAAAAAAGTTAAAACAGTAAAAATTGACCTGCTTTAAAAAAAATACATGTAAAACTAATATAAAAGGAATTCATAAATATTAAATATTAAATTAATAAAGACACTTGAATGTTATATATATATAAATTATCTGAAAATTAAAAAAAAAAAAAAGAAGATATTTACATAATTTCATGACATTTTCATTCAGAAATCTAGTAAAATAAACGCAAAATTGTTATATATGACTAAATTATATTTTTCATTAAACTAAAGTAAATAAAAGTGTGTTTTATACTAAAAAATAAAATACTTGGTGCATGCATCCATCTCACCAATTTCTTCAACTATAATTGGTCATTTGACCCTTTTTCTCACTTTTTTTTTTTATATTTTAATTCAAATATGTGATGAGAGTGAGATGTATCAAGATGGATGCATTCATATCGAAATATTGTTGTTAGAGAATTGTCGTTCTTACAAGTGACAACTCTGCTAAATTTAAATCCATAATCAACACCGAATATTATCTTAATTTTTTTTTAAATGGATGAAAAATATAAAAATATAACAATCAATAAAGATGGCCAGTGGCTTTAAAGTATTAACGAATTTTTTTTTGGAAAAATCATTAATATTTTAGTAAACATTAAATAAAATACTAATTTGATTCCGACTTATCTAAAATAAAAAATATATATATTATTATGATTTCGGCACGTAGTTTGAGTTAAGTTCTATATTATTTTTAAATATCTAAATTTAGTTATTCCAATTAATTTATAGTTAATTTTTTAATTCTTTTTTCCTTTAACTCGGTTTTTGTTAAATCTTCTAATATCCATCCATGTCTAGAGTTATAGTTCAATTCATATAAAGTGTATATTATCGATTATTGGTTTGAAGTTCAAATCCCTCACCTAACATACATACTTACCTTCAATTTCGATAGAAAATCAACTTCAAACTAATAATTATTACCATTAGTAAGTTCAAAATTAATAAAAATATATGAAACTAAATTAAACAGTTGAGAGTCAGACTAACAATTAAACATTTAATTAATGATTTAATAGATCAACATAATCCCTACGCACACAAATTTTCAAAGCTTGACATCTAGTAGAACTTAGATTATATCAAAATTCCGAAAGGAAATAATTTTGATTTCTTGTTTAATAAAAAAAAAAGGTAATTAATTCTAATTAATTCTAAGAATATATATATATATATATATATATCATAGATCGATAAGATGCCTTAAAATTGGTTGATACCTTTAAAAGGAACGAAGTCTTGTTGAATAAGCTTGGTATACTGCATATATCCAAGGCACCCACAAGCACTGGCTGTCCAAAACATGGCGATCGGAATACCGAACTGGCGGGCGGCGAAAATGGTGAAAGTCATGATCCCATCGCCAATAATACACGACACGGACGGAACGTCGCCACTTGAGTTGATCTCTGAAATGAGGTTGCAAAATGGGGCCAAGCAATTGTGGGAGGTGGAATAGCAGAGTGAGGAAACATGTTGGGTGGCATTGGCGTCGGATGGTGGGAGGCCGTCGGGAATGGCTCTGAAGTGAAAGTCGGGCAAACCGTCCAAAGAGTTAGGGCCTCGAGATTTAAGGAGGCGTCTATGGTTATATTCTGTGTTGACAAAAGTTATGTGAAAGCCTTTGTAGTGAAGGAGTTTAGCAAGCTTTAGCATTGGACTTATGTGGCCTTGAGTTGGGTGTGGGACAAGCACCGCATGGGGTTGTTGGTGTTGTTTCTCTTCATCTACTTTGGAAAGAGAACCCATTTCTCTTAATTCTCTTGAGATGATTTGTTTTCAGAAATGGGTTAAGTTTCCCTTCTTTTATAGGAGAAGCCAGTAACGGATAACTTTGAATAGTTATCAAAAGACAAATTTTCAAAAAATGTTAACTTATTTACAAAAATAGAAAAAGAAATATTAATAGACTTCTATCAACATTTACTGGTGACAGAAATCTATCCGTGATAGAAATTCTAAGAAATTTTAAATGATTAAATTTTGCTACTTTATATAAATGATTTGTTTTTATTTTTCTATTTTTTGAAAATTTCTAATAAAAAGTTTACTTTTGATAGTTTATGTATAATAATTATTAGACTACATGTAAATTTTAAAATGGAGAGCAATTGTAATGAAACGATCACATATTTGATGAATGAAATGACATTATATTTAGTACATACGTCAAGTCTCTACAAAGAATGAGAGAGAAGGGAAAAAAGGGAAAAAAGAAAAGAAAAGAAAAAAAAAAATGAAGCAAAGAAACGAATAAAAGAGCAATTTGCTTCAAAATTCTCGGCATAAAAAATAAGCTACTTGACAAAATTGACCATTTAGGGTCCTTTGGATTTTTTTTTCTTTTTTGAAAAATGTTGATAACCTAAACATTTTGGATGCTCAAATTACATTTTTAGATAATCTTGTTTATTTGGTAAGATTTCTATTCAAGAATATCTTAAATTTATGTAATGTTTCAAGAATACTATTCATTAATTTTATAATTATATTTCATATAACATATTTGTATTTATTGAATTTGAATTTATTTCAAAATTAGTATAGTTTATATTATTTTTACGTCATTTTACATTACAAAAAATAATCTATATTGATGTAGGATTTTTCTATAAAATAAATATTAATTTGAATTTGAATTTAAGTATCATTCTTAAATAAATAAAAGCAACCAGGTTCTAACTAAGAAAAAGAAAATATATGGTTTATAGTATTAAGATGTATATATATATAGAAAGGAAGGGTGTAAAAATAAAAAGAGAATATCATTGGCATGAGAATCTCGAAAACTCATGTTTTAGGAGAGCATCCTAAACTCTTTGAGATATAAGGGCATCCTAAATGCTCATGCACTTATATTCTTTCAAAAATAAAAAAATACGGTAGTGCATATGCCCATTCTATGAAAATATATTCTTATTATGAATAGTTGTATTGTTTTGACTAAAGAATCTTGGTGAAAAGTTAAAAAAAAAAATTATCCCTTAACTTTTACTAAGAAGTGAAAATATTAATCTATCTAATATTATTAAATCTAGAGCATGTTTGAATTAACTTAGAATTTTTTTTTTCAAAAAATCATTCTCATTTCATGTAAACACTTTTGATAAAATCGATTTAAAATAAAAACACTCATGTATTTATATTACAAACTTGTTTGGTTGATTATATTCTAAAAGTGTTTTTATTAATGTCAAATGACTATAAATGACGACTGTAAAATACTGTGAACTAATAATTTAAAATAATGATTGTTAGAGTTGGTCATTGCTAGAGTTGGCCATCAGAGTTGGTCGATCATGGCAGTCATAGTAATGACTATTGGGATTGGTGTCCTAATTCTCCTAGAGTCTCGTTGTTTTGTAAAGATACACATTGTTTAATGAATAAAATACGTGTTATTTAATTCTGGCATTTATTCATATCTAATAAACATGTATATGTGAACTTAAACATGTATATGTGATATACAACTAGATCATGCCTTGAGTGATAACCTAAATAGGTCTGTAGTATAAGGATTAAGGTGGGATACCTGATCCTGGTGATACTACGAATGCAGCCCGCTTTGTAGAGGTTTGCAAGTGTTGTAAACTACTACAGATGGTAGATCCTAACCATCCATGTAGAGATGTGCGAGCAGGGGTGTCCTATACAAAGAGTTTGTATAAGACCTGGATCACGAGATGACTAGACTCTGTATATAACGTCGTTGATACTAGAGACTTGCATCTCACCTAAACGACCATAGGTGATACCCCCTCAATCCTGAGTGTTTTGAGAACTCCTGCCTTTGAGGGCGGTCCTTTGATTAGTATGGGTGAGAGTGGCCAGATTGCCAACTCAACATGTTTACCTTTTTTAGGACTTGTTTGATCTAGGAGCTGGGAACTCAATCCATAAAATGGAATTCACTCATTTTCCGAAGTAGGGATAAGTAGAGAGATTGCTCCCTTAAGGGATGATTCTGAAGCTTGAACATAGTGGTCATGGCTTCTCTTTAGAAGAGAAGACTCAGTCATAGTAGGACTATGACTTATGTCCATTACAAGGATCAGTGGTACTTAAGAAGACAAATGTAACTATAAAAGCATAACGGTTATTGGCCCAGCTGTACTTACGAGCGATCTGTGAAGGGTTGTCGCACTACTGATTGGTTAAGATGAACACATAATATATCTGTGGTAAGGAGAGTTTAGCTGTCGGTCTTTAGTGGAATGTCTGGCAGTTAATGGATGGTGGATCCTTTGACTAAAGAGTTTAGTCAGTTATTCACGTACCGTTGGAGCTTCGAGCTATAGGTCCATGAGGTCCCCTTGGTAGCTCAATGGATTCAGTTGAGGATCAGTTTTTGGTGTTGATTTGAAATATTAAAATTGACAAGAGGTATTTTGATTATATATAATATAATCGGTATGATGTATGAGATACTCTAGTGGAGAATTGATGTAAATGAGATTTACATTAAGTACCATGGAATAGGAAAAAGAACTATAGTTTATATGTTTCATGAGATGAAATATTAATACTATAGGTTATAAATATAGTATGATAAGTTGGTTATCATTTATATTTATAATAATATTAATTATTGGATAATTAATTCTTTTTCTTTAATAACCAAGTGAGTGGGTGGTTATGGAATTCATGGTAACCGTGAGTTTAAAAGGAAAATGGTTTTCCTATTTTCAAAAAGAAGATTTTACAAACTGGTAAAAAGTTTTTTGAGTTTTCTCTCTCGCGTAAAAGAAACTCACGGAGTCGTCAAGTAAATACGGATTTACTAAACGATGGCTGGGCGAGCTAAATGATCATACAGTGGCGAGTGAAACGATCGTACAGTATTTACCAAACGATCGTATAGTTTTGCTAGACAATCACTTACCCAAATTAAACGATCATGTAGTGTTTGTAGGTGACAGATCAAGCTAAACGATGAGCTAAACGATCACATAGCTTTTGGTAGATGATCGCTTAGCTTTATCTAAACAATTGGGCATCGACCTATGCGATAGGTCTCCGTCATCTCCCACTTGCCCAGTCGTGTACGCGATCAGTGTTTCCTCCTTCGTCTGCCTCAATCCAAGTTCGTACAAAGCCTACCCTCTAGATTCTCACATCGAGAATATCAAGGTAGTCTTGTTGGTGGTGCCATACTCAACTCGACAACATCGAGGTTTTCTAGAGGCCATTCTTGTTGTTGCTGAGGAGTTTGTGACCGAGGCGATCGTTGAGGACGAGCGCGATGTTCGTGTTGCGGTCGTGTAGATCCAGCGTTCGAGATTGCTGTTGGTCAAATGGTCGTGCACAAATGTGCGTGGAGACGCATCTGCAATTGTTCGTATAGTTTTTTCCTTTGTGCATTTGAGTTTTTCATGCTGTAATTTCTGTATGAATTGTATAACTGCTTGTTTGAAGTCGACTATAAATGCATTGTTCATTCATGATTGTGATTTGGGATAATCTTCTTCCACTGCTCATGGAAATCTTGAATCTGATTTCCTTCAATGATAACATAGTGAAAGTGAGATAGATGACTTTATGGATGCTTCGATAATTTAATCATACAAATTAGGGAAAGATTAATGATTAAACATGTAGAAGTCATTTTTCTAAAAGTTGATTTTAAGTGTTTATCTTAAAACAACTTATTTTATATACTCATTATTTAAAAATCTATTTTGAGTATTGCTAAAAATTTGAATTTTTTTTTCCAAAATGACATTAATCAATTTCTATTAACTGACAATCACTCCACTAAAGACCGATAACTGCACTCTTCACACTATAGGTATATTTATATGTCCATTGGATATAACCAATCAACAATGTGTTGACTCTTCATAAATTGCTCGTAAGTACAGTTAGGTCAAAATTACCGTTTTGCCCTTATAGTTACAGTCAAAATTATCGTTTTGCCTTTATAGTTACAGTCAAAATTACCGTTTTGCCCTTATAGTTACAACTACCTTAAGGACCACTGATCCCTCTAATGAACAATAAGTTATAGTCCAACTATAACCGAACCAGTCTAGGGCCAAGAAAGAGTGTGACGCCACATGGTTCAAGCCCCATAATCAGCTTCTAAGGGAGCAATTTATCTACTTACCCTAACTATAGGGCAAAAGTGAATTCCTTCTTGTATAGCTGCATTCCTAGCTATCCAATCAGACAGATCTCCAAAATGATAGACATATTGAGTTGGCAAAATTGGTCATTCCCACTCATACAAATCAAAGGATCGCCTTCACAGGCTGGAGTTCACAACTCATTCAAGATTCAGGTTAAGTCACCTATGGTCATCCTGATGAAATGTAAGTCTCTTTATATAACACCAAGTCACTTCTAGTAACGGTGTTATATAAAGAGAGTGTTCATTTCATGGTTCGATCTTATACAAACTCTTTGTATAGAATAACCCCAACACTTTACAACAATTGTAACAACTACAAAGCAAGTCGTATTCGTAGTGTTACCTGGATAAGGTACTCAATCTTATCTAACTACTATAGACCATTTAGGTTATCACTTAAACATGATCCATCTGTATGTCTCAACATACATGTTTAAGTTACAGAAAATAACACTGGATCTTAGTTTATTAGTTTTTGTGGGTTAATGCAACTAAATGTCGAATAAAATACCTCATATTTTATTAGATAAATAAAATGTTTGTACAATATAATTACAAACTACAAGATCACGAGATTTAGGGCATCAACTATATTCATACATGAATGAGTCTCAAACTTTACTAATCAAGCCCATGCAAATCGAACAGGTTTATATAACTCTCAATCTGTTGTTCCCTTACTCTGGTTCAAGCATCAATCATCGAGCTTCAAAACACTCAAAACAGTAGTATGTCTACTGAGGTGTCTGAAATGAAATTCTAAGGGCCCTAAACTTGCATTCCTTTACCCTAAGTGCACTAACTTCACACATTCCCTATAGGAAACCGTACCCACTCTTTTCTCGAGGGTATCTTAACGATTACAGGAAGGGTAGCTCTTTTTTCCTCTATTCATCCATACACATTATAAGCTTATATTATTTTTCCTTTTTTTTTTATATTCTTTTGATTTTGAAAGATTTTTTCTTTTTAATCAGCTAATTCCTTTTTTAGTAGGAATTTAATTACACTATTTCTCCCTTGATATAACATTATTATATATCATGTTAGATACTATCTAATCAATAGGGCCCTTCAGAGTGGCAACAGAAATCTAAGCCAAAACAGTACAACTCTAAGCATCCAAGACTTATTTTGTTAGACAAAACGACCTAAAGATGCA
>NW_028326499.1:0-27139 GCF_027475165.1 Benincasa hispida
CCAGAGAATCTGGTAACCTCTTTCCTTACTTTAACTACTGAAAACTATTTGTTTGGATCTATGGGAAATTCCATAGGGTTAATTGCAGAAGAAAAGCTAAATAGTCAGAATTATTTCTCTTGGTCTCAGTCCATTAAAATGACTCTTGAGTGGTGTCACAAGTTTGGGTATCTAACTGATGAAATATCAAGACCTAGGCCAGGGGATCCTTAAGAGCGCATTTGGAAAGGAGAAGACTCCCTGCTTCGATCACTACTGATTAATAGTATGGACCCTCATATAGGAAAATCGTTATATGTTGCAACTGCTCGAGATATCTGGAATACAGTTCAAAAATTATATTCTAAGAAGTTGAATGCGTATTGTCTTTACACTCCTGCGTAAACAGGCTCACGAATGCAAACAAGGGACGGTGGATGTCACTTCATACTCAAACAAATTATCCTTAATCTGGCAGAAGATGGACCTATGTCATGAAATTATCTGGAATTTCCCTCGTGGAGGTGTTCAGTATTCCAAGATTGAAAAAGTCAATCATGTCTAGGATTTCTTAACTGCTTTAAACTCCAAGTTCAATACAATGCGAGGCCGTATACCTTCTCTTATGGAAGTGTGTTCTGAGGTTCGTCTAGAAGAAGATAGAGCCAATGCTATGAACATCACAACTGTATCTACTATTAATTCCAATGCCTTCTATGCAAAATTATTTGGTTCTAACAGTGACAAGCAAAATGGGAAACGGAATGTGTGAACATTTTAAGAAACCTTGGCATACAAAAGATCAGTGTTGGAAGTTACATGGTAGACCACCAAATGGCAGAAGACGTCTCTAAATGACGCTCAATCCTGATCGGGCTTTTATGAATGAATCTTCAAATGTCCCCCAGTCACAACCTCAAGTGAATTGTCAAAGTGACCTCAATGTCTCTTCCCTTGGGGTTGTTGCTCAATTAGGTACCTCTCAATCCTTAAGTCTCCACAGCATAAATGGTAAGAAACAATGGATACTTGATTCAGGACTACAGATCATTTGACTGGATCTTTTGATAATTTTCTATCATATCTTCCGATTGCTGGTAATGAAAAGATTCGGATTGTAGATGGGTCCTTTGCTTCTATTTCAGACAAGAGTCATATTTCTCCTTTTGATGGTTTAACTTTACAGAATGTGCTACATGTACCAAAATATCTTACAATTTACTATCTATTAGTAAGATAACTAAAGATCTGAATTGTCAAGTTGCTTTCTCGCCAGATAATGTTTTCTTTTAGGACTTGAGCTCAAGGAAGACGATTGGCACTGCTCGACACAATAAAGGACTCTGTTTCCTTGATGATGATGCTTCCTCTAGGAACTGTTATAGGACTAGTTTGTTGTCTTCTTATTTTTCAACTTTAGAAAAATATTGTATGCCATGACATTTTCGCCTTGGTCATCTAAATTTAAAATATATGAAATAGTTATTTCCTCATTTATTCAATAAAGTTGATGTCTCTTCTTTATCTTGTGATGTGTACATTCGTGCAAAACAACAAAGGGTCACATTTCCGTCTCAACCTTACAAACCTTATCAACCTTTCACCCTTATTCATAGTGATGTTTGGAATCCCTCAAGTATTACCACCTTTTTTGGGAAACGGTGGTGACTTTTATTGATGATCATTCCTGTCTTACATGGATTTTTCTCCTCACTGATAAACCTAAAGTTTTATCGGTATTTCAACAATTTTACATTATTGTTGAGACTCAGTTCAACACTAAAATTGCTATTCTTCATAGTGATTATAGTCGTGAGTTCTTTAATAATACTCTTTGTGATTTTCCATCTTCTAAAGATATTTTCCACCAAACTAGTGTGCTTATACATCTCAACAAAGTGGGGTGGCTGAAAGGAAAAATCGTCACCTTATTGAGGTTGCACGGTCTCTCATGTTGTCTACTTTACTTCCATCTTACTTATGGGGGGATGAAGTTTTGACTACAGCTCATCTTATTAATCAAATGCCTTCCCGTCTTCTCCAACTCCAAACCCCTCTTGAATGCCTTAAGGAGTCATACCCTACCATGCAACTTATTCCTGATGTTCCTATTCGAGTTTTTGGGTGCACTTCCTTTGGCCATAGTCATGACCCTAACCAAACTAAGTTCACCCTTCGTACTCAGAAATGTGTCTTCATTGAGTATCCCCTTCTCCTGCGAGGTTATAAGTGCTTCCACCCTTCTTCTCGAAAATACTTCATCTCCATGGATGTAACACTCCTTGAGAATAAAGCTTTCTTTCCCGTTAGTAATCTTCAGGGGAGAGTACTAGTGAAGAAACTAACTAGTCCACATCTTCAGTCCCTACTGACCTTCCTGAACTCCTTCATGAGCCCGTCCTAAGTGCCTATGATACCGTTCTACCTACTAAACAAATCCCTTGGATAACCTACTACAGGAAGAATCCCATAAAGAAAATGGTATCCCCTATTGCTCCACCGGCACTGATCCATGAATCTGAACCAACGCAAGCTCAAGGTACTACTGGCCCTGATAATACTAACTTATGTGTTGAGGATGATATTGTTGATTTGGCTAAGAATAACGGGAATTATATGTTAGTTTCAGAGAATAACAGAGTTACAAGCAGTGATGAGACTTTGACAGAAACATAAGAGGGCGAGATTCTTCATTAGGCTAGACAATGTAATCAAAATCCCACTACATACGAGAAATTAGACAAACTAGAGGATTATGATATATCTCTTAACATGATCATTGCATTGAGAAAGGGCACCAAATCCCGCACCAAGTACTCCACGTATAGTTGTATGTCTTATAGTAATCTATCTTCTAAGTTCAGAGCGTTCACTACCAGCCTTGATACAATAACAATACCGAAAAACATACATATGGCTATGAAAATTCCTAAGTGGAAGACTGTCGTCATGGAAGAAATGAGAACTCTTGAAAAGAATAATACGTGGGACCTTGTTGCTTTTCCTAAAATGCATAAAAACATTGGGAGCAAGTGGATGTTCATTTTGAAGTATAAATCAGATGGAATTCTAGACAGGTACAGGGCCAGACTTGTAGTAAAAGGGTTTACTCAAACTTATAAGATAGATTATTCGATGCAGAACTCTAAGAGAGGCTTATGCCTTTCAGGCACGGAGTTACATTGTCTAAGGAACAGTGTCCTAAGACACATCAAGAGGTTGAGGAAATGAGACGGATCCCCTATGCATCTGTTGTGGGCAGCTTGATGTATGCAATGTTATGTACTAGACTTGACATCTGCTATGCAGTAGGGATAGTCAGTAGATATCAATCTAATCTAGGATTAGATCACTGGACAGTCGTTAAAAACATCCTCAAGTATCTACGGAGAACGAAGGACTACATGCTCGTGTATGGTTCTAAGGATTTGATCCTTATGGGATACACAGACTTGGATTTTCAAACTAATAAGGATTCTAAGAAATCCACATCAGGATCAGTGTTCACTCTTAACAAAGGGGCATTAGTATGGTGAAGCACCAAGCAAGGGTGCATCACTGACTCCACCATGGAGGCTGAGTATGTAGCGGCTTATAAAGCTGCTAAGGAAGTCGTTTGGCTCAGGAAATTCTTGACTGATCTGAAAGTTGTTCTAGACATGTTAAAGCCCATCACACTTTATTATGATAATAGTGGTGCTGTGGCTAATTCCCGAGAGCCTAGAAGTCACAAGCGTGGTAAGCATATAGAGCAGAAGTATTATTTCATTCGAGTGATTGTGCATCAAGGGGACGTAATTGTCACGTAGATAGCTTCGGAGCACAACATTGCTGATCCATTTACAAAGGCCCTCACGGTTATGGTGTTTGAGGGTCACCTGCAGAGTATAGGTCTATGGGATAAGCCACGTCTGGACTAGGGCAAGTGGGAGATTTGTACTGGGCGCGTGTTATTCCCTAGTTTATTATTTGTGTACTTTTTATTTTGATTATATTGTACACTCCACTAGCTTTAGGTCAAGTGGGAGATTGTTGGGTTTGATGCCCTAAATCTCGTAGGGTCCTATAGTTTGTAAACATTACTGAACAAACTATTTATGTATTTTGTAAAATATATGATATTTTGTTCATTGTCTATAAAATATATGATATTTTAGTTGCATTAACCACAAACTAATAAACTAACATCCAAGTTTATCTTTGTAACTTAAACATGTATGTGGAGACATACGAGTGGATCATGTTTAAGTGATAAACTAAATGATCTGTAGTAGATGAATAAGGCTGGGTATCTTATCCTGGTGACACTACGAGTATTGCCCGCTTTGTAGGTGTTACAATTGTTGTAAAGTGCTACAATGATCTGATCTTGATCATTCATGTATAGACATGCGAGCAAGGATATTTTATACAAAGAAGTTTGTATAAAACGGGACTACGAATATGTAGATCTCATTATATAACACCATTCATAATATAGACTTACATTTCACCAGGATGACCCTAGGTAACATTACCCGAATCCTGAGTGAGTTGTGAACTCCTGCCTATGAGGGCGGTTCTTTGATTTGTATGGATGAGAGTGACCAGATCGCCGACTCAACAAGCCTACCATTTTGGGGATTCGTCTGAATAGGGAGCTAGGAACTCAACTACACAAGATGGAATTCACTCCTTTCCCGAGGCATGGATATGTAGATAAATTACTCCCTTAAGAGCTAATTCCGGGTCTTGAACAATGTGGTGTCACACCCTCTCCTGGCCCGAGAGGGGCTTTAGTCATAGTTGGACTATGATCTATTGTTCATTAGAGGGATTAGTGGTACCTAAGGAGTTAGATGTAACCACAGGGGAAAAACGGTAATTTGGCCTAGCTATACTTATGAGCAATTTGTGAAGGGTCATCGTACTGTTGATTGGTTATATCCAATAGACACAAAAATAAATCTGCAATGCGAATAGTGCAACTATTGGTCTTTAATGGAGTGCCTGACAGCTGACGAATGGTGAATAATGTAATTAAAAAGTTTAATTAATTATTCATGTACCGTTGGAGCTTCAAGCTACAGATCCATGAGGTCCCCTTGGTAGCTCAATAGGATTAATTGAGAATCAGTTTTTTGGATTAATTTTAATTGTTCAAATTATTAGAGGGATTTAATTATATATGATATAATTAAGTTGTTTCAATTATATGTGATATAATTGTCACAATGTATTTGATACATTATAGTTTAATGGGAAAAAATAAATATTTGCATGAGATTCAAATATAGTTTCTATGAATTAGATTCATAGTTGTTAAATTTAATATAAATATGATTTATATTAAATGTCATGTTATAGAGAAAATAAAGTATAGTTTATGTTGCATGTGATACAATAAAATTATAGGTTACATGTTATATTTGATATAACATATAATTTAATATATTTATAATATGATAAGTTAGTTATCATAATTATATTTATATTATTAATTTTAACAATTAGGGAGGGAGTTACAACTCCCTTCCCCTTCTTTTCTCTCTCCACCCACATAAGTGGGTAGTGGTTATTTTTGGCAAAGAGAATAAAAGAAAAGGTTTCTTCTTCTTCTTGGTTGAATAATCAAGATTGAGAAAGAAAGAAAAACTACAAAAGAGTTCTGTGTGCTTTTAGTTTTTTTAGAGAGTTCTCAATCCTTCCTCTCCATTAAGTTTACCCTCATAACCAAAATAGCCAAAGTCCACTACTCCTAGGTTCTCACCCTGAGAATACCAAGGAAACATTTGTGGTAGTGTTCGTTCTGTTTCGAGGTTAATCTTGAAGAAAGTGTTCAAGGAGTTCATGAATGGTTCGAGGGAAAAACGTGAAGAAAGCTATTCAAATGTGAGGTTTTCTGAAATCTTTTTTCGTTAGCCTGCTGTAATTTATAGTCAAAAGCATATCTTGTTTATTGTTTACTGTAAAACGGAATTTGGTCAATCCTCTTCCACTCAAGGTTCTCTCCCCGTTAGTGTTCCTTCATTTACTACCTTTGTTAAGTCCCCAGTTTTCACTTAAGGGCACTCTGATCACATGTTGTTTACAAAAAGGTCAGTATCTAGAAAAATTGTTGTTCTAATTATGTATGTTGTTGATATTGTCCTGTTAGGAGATGATGTTGCTGAGATCACCAGGCTGAAAAAGAAAATGGTTGATGAGTTTGAGATCAAAGATTTAAGGAATTTAAAATTTCCTTGGAATGAAGGTGGCAAGATCAAGGGAAGGGATCTCTATCTCACAACAGAAATATACTATTAACCTATTAAAAAAAACAGGTATGACTGGATGTAGACCTGTTGAAACTCTTATTAAATTCAATGCAAAACTGGAGATTTTGTTGAAAAAATTCCTATTGATAAAGAGAAGTATCAACGTCTAGTGAGAAAGCTGGTTTACTTATCTCACACTATACTAGATATTTCCTATGTTGTCAGTGTTGTTAGTCGGTTTATACAGGCACCCTACGAAGAACGTATGGAAACTGTGAATCAAATTCTGAGATATTTGAAAAGCTCACTAGGTAAAGATCTGATGATTAGAAAAATTGACAGGAAATACATTGAATCTTATACCGATTCTGATTGGGTAGGATCAGTTATTGACAGAAAGTCTATCTCTGAAAAATGTACTTTTGTGTGGGGTATCCTAGCTACGTGGAAAAGTAAGAAGCAAAGTGTTGTTGCTAGAAGTAGTGCTGAAGTTGAATACAGAGCTATGAGTTTGAGAATTTGTGAAGAAATCTGGTTGAACAAAGTTCTATCTGATCTACACCAAGACGATGTTGTACCTATAAAGCTCTATTATAATAGTAAAGTGACTACAAGTATAGCCAATAATCCTATACAACATTATAGAACAAAAAATGTGGAAATTGATACACTTTAGAAAAGAGAAATTGGACAATGGTAGTGTCTGTATTCCGTATATTCCATTTAGTCAACAAGTTGCTGCTGTTCTCACCAAAGGGTCACTCAAAAAAAAAATTTAACTCATGTGTTAGTTGGGTCTGATGGACATTTACGCCCCAACTTGAGGTGAAGTGTTGGAAGGAGCTTTGTTGATAGTTTATAGCCCAAGGATATTTTAATATTGTCGAAAAGAGTTGGTTTGCCCTAGGGGCTTATTTGTAATTTTCTTATGGGCCTAGGGTTTCCGTTCTGTCTATTTATTTGAGCAAGTCTTCCTGTGTTTTTGTATCACTTCAATAATAAAAACAAATCTCTATCGTGGTTTTTTCTCCCTGGTCTAGGGTTTTCCACATAAACTATTTGTGTTTCTCTTCTCCTTCCTATTTTATTTTCATCATGGTATCAGAGCAAGGCGACGAAACCCTAGCCGCCATTGATGAGTCCCCTTCGACGAACAACTATGAGATGACTACCACGCTTAAGGAAGCTATCCAACAGTACCTAGAGGCTGCCTTACCACGTCTTCTTCAACAAATGAGTGCCACCGGGCAGACAACCCAATCCGTTGATGGATAGATCGGGTCACACCCAACCATAGAGGATCACGGACAGATTGGGTCACACCCGACCACAAAGGATTGCACCCATCTCAGACCTGTCGATGGCGCTTCGGTTGCGCACGGAAAGGATCCTATCGACGGCGATGCCCAGACCTACTTCAGCAGCATCAGATCTGTCGAACTCTCGGGTGCAGACAACTATCGACGCCCAGCCATCCGCTCAGCAGACCTACTTCTCGTCGAACTCTCGGGTGCAGACAGGGAGCCGTGGCAATCTCCTCGGCTCGACCAGTTGTGGCTTCAGTGTTGAATAGCAGCTGCAGGTGGATGGTCCAACCTTGTCCAACTGTAGTGGCGCAGCTCCCATCCCTTTTTCGGCAAGTTCTCCAGCAGCCGTGAATGGGGTTTTTCCTGGTGAGATTAAAAAACGATATGCTTTTCTTCAGCAATAACTAATGGATCTTGTGTTGGGTTTTATGTCCTAAAACTCGTGGTATGTAAACAATGGAGCTTATTTTGAAAATTCAATAAAGGTGTTATTGAATAAATCTATTGCTTGAATAGAAATCCAATAAACCTAAAAGTTCTTTGACTATTGGATGAGTACTTGAACTTTACGTGGAGACATAAAGATGGATCAGGTTCGAGTAAATAGTCAAAATGATCTATAGTACATGGATAAGGTTGGATACCTTATTCTGGTAACACTATTGGATACGGCCTGCTCTGTAGTTGTTACAAGAAGTTGTAAAGTGCTACAAACGAAGTGATCCTAATTTATTCATGTTGGACATGAGGAGTGGGGGTGTCCTTGTGCAAAAGAGTTTGTACAAGATCGGACCACGAAATGAGTTACTCTTACTTTATAACGTTGTTTACTGTTTAAGACTGACTATTTCAAAGCGATGACCTAGGTAACTTGACCTTAATTTTGAGCTAACTATGAACTCCTGTTTATCTGGGATTGCCCTTAGATTTGCATAGGTGAGGGTTGACTCAACAATGCCGACTCAATATGACTGCTATTTCAGGGGTAAGACTGGATAGATAGCTAGGGACATAGAGTGCAAGAGGGAATTTACTCCTACCCGCTTTAGGGATAGTAGAGAGGTTGTTCCCTTAAGTGCTGATTCTAAGGCTTAAACAAGGGATCCCACCCTCTCATTTGGCATGAGAGGGACTTGGTTTTGTGATTGGATCACAAAACAATTGTTCATTAGGGAATAAGTGGGGACTTAAGGAACAAGAGGTAATTTCGGGGGTAAAACAGAGACCAGCCGTTATTACGAACAACCTATGAAGGGTTAATTTACTAATCATGGTTATATCAAGTGGACATAATATATCTACAGTGAGAGGAGTTCAACTATGGGCTTTAGTGGAGTGACCTATTAGTTAACGAATGGGGGTTAGATCGGTCTAATGAGTTTAGCCGATTAATCTCGGATTGTTGGAGCCCATGATCTGTAGGTCCATGAGGTCCCCCTACTAGCTCGAAAATGGATTAGCTCTAGAGTAGCATGATAAGTTAATTTGAAACGTTTAAATTAGAATCAAACAGAATTGGAGAAAATATATTTAAATATGATTTAAATATATGGAGATGAATTTGTGTAAAAATTAATTTAATATTGGATATTAAATTAATTAGAATTATTTAAATTGTTTAAATAATTATTTGTTAATTTTATTAGAAAATTAATTTATGAAATTAATTTGTAAAATTAATAAATTTTGATTTTAGAAATAAAATATGATTTTAAAATCAAAATAGTTTTTGGAAATTGAAAAATTACACAAAATTGAAAATGGGTTTTTCAAAGTTCATCTTCAAGTAGCTTACAAGGAACCCACCTTCTCGTTTGGTTTACTCCAAGCATGAGTTGCATCCTATGCAGCACATCTCTTTGCATGATAGTCTGCAATATATTGAAGAGATTGGAGTGAAGGATGAATGAGGAACCGACGGAATTTTTGCTGAAAAATTCGGATGAAGAAGGTGTTCTTCAATGAGTTGATTCAGTGAGTTTTCTCCATATTCTCTTTGATTCTAGCTTATTTTGAGTCCAACAACTCAATCTAGAGCACCAAAAGGATAGTATGAAAGATCTTATGGTGGTATACACAAGGATTCTGAGGATTTAGCAGTTGAAAATGGAGATTTCGTTGGTTCGGCCAAGGTATGTTCTTGAAACCCATTAAACTCTGTTTTTAGCATGTTTCTTTTCAACCAAAATTAATGGATCATAGTGCTTATGGATCCTGATTCCCTTCTCCTGTGTGTTGGTGTTGATCCAACATCTTGTGACGGTTCTTGGCACGAACTCACAAAGTGCTCAACTAGAGCCATCCAATCTTCAGTTGTACTCTGAGAACCCGGTAAACTCTTTCCATTATTTACCTACTGTAAATTTGTTGTCTAGATCAATGGGATATTCTGTAGGAATTATTATTGGAGAAAATTTGAATGGCGAAAATTATTTCTCTTGGTTGCAATCCATCAGAATGGCTCTGGAAGGAAGAGAAAAAATTGGATATTTAACTGGGGAGATACCAAAACCTGAACCTAGTAACCCCCAAGAACGCATCTGGAGAGTAGAAGATTCATTGCTACGGTCAGTTCTGGTGAGTAGCATGGAACCTCAAATAGGTAGACCATTGCTCTATACGGAAACGGCCAAAGACATTTGGGATGCAGTACAACACCTGTATTCAAAGAAGCAGAATGCATCCTGCCTATATACCTTACGCAAGAAAGTCCACAAATGCAAGCGAGGGATTATGGACATAACATCGTACTTCAACAAATTATCCCTATTATGGCAAGAAATGGACTTATGCCATGAAATTATCTGGAAGTGTACACATGACGGGACTCAGTATTCCAAATTGAGGAAGCTGATCGAGCGTATGATTTTTTGGTTGGGCTAAATCCGAAGTTTGACGGTGTTCACAGCAGGATATTGGGCCAACATCCTACACCGTCACTTATGGAGGTGTGTTCTGAAATACGCTTGGAAGAAGACAAATCTAGTGCAATGAATAATCCAGTAGTCACATCTACTAAGGCTACTTCTTTTGCCACAAAATCCTCCGGATCTGACAGTGATAAGAAACTTCTACCTGTTTGTGAGCATTGCCAAAAACCATGGCACACAAAAGACCAATGCTGGAAAGTGCATGGAAAACCTCCCAATTATAAACGACGTCAGTCACAGGGCAAGTCTGGTCTTGGACGGGCTCTGGTGAGTGACTTGACGAATGACAAAGCCCAAGTTCAACCTCAAGCAGATGGTCAAAGTAACTTAACTGTTATCGGGGTCAGTGCTATTACACACTCAGGTACGGCTCAGTCCTTTGGTTTTATTAGCATTAATGGTAAAAACACCACCCGAGCGCTGACAATGAAAAGATTAGAATCGCAGATGGGTCCTCCTATCGTAGGAAAAGGACATCTTTCTCCTTTTGAGGGTCTAATATTGCGTGATGTGTTTCATGTTCCTAAAATTTCATACAACTTATTATCTGCCAGTAAAATTACATGTAAACCTAAACTGTCTGACTATTTTCTCACTCGACATTGTTTTGTTTCAGGATTTGAGCTCGGGGACGACGATTGGCACTACCTGACACGATAGGGGGCTTTATTTCCTGACTAATGAGACTTCTTCTAGGGATGGTTATGGGACTAGTTTTATTTCTTTGAATTTTTCTACTGCTGAAACTGATTTTATGTTATGGCATTACCGTCTAAGACATCTTAATTTTCAATATATGACGTGTCTTTTTCCGCATTTATTTCATAATATTAATATATCGTCCTTACATAGCGATATGTGTATCCAAGCTAACAAAGTCATGTCCCCTTTCATTCTCAGCCTTACAAACCATCCAAACCTTTCAGTCTTATCCACAGTGATGTTTGGGGTCCTTCACCAACCACCACTTCTATAGGCAAGCGTTGGTTTCACCTTTATTGATGACCACACCAGATTGACCTGGGTTTTCCTTTTGGCCAATAAGTCTGAGGTGTCCTCTGTATTCCAACAATTCTATGCTACCGTAGAAACCCAATTCAACACAAAAATTCTCATTTTGCGAGGTGACAATGGGCGTGAGTTTGTTAATAACTCTTTCCGTGACTTCCTAGCTTCTAAAGGGATTGTCCATCAAAGTTCGTGTGCCTATACTCCTCAGCAGAATGGAGTAGCCGAGAGAAAAAATAGGCATTTGATAGAGTTCGCTCGTTCCCTTATGATATCTACCTCTTTTCCTTCCTATTTGTGTGGAGATGTTATCCTCACAGCAGCCCACCTCATCAACTGCATGCCTTCCTGTGTTTTAGCCTTTCACACTCCCCTTGACTGTTTCAAAGAGTCGTATCCCAACACTCAGCTAATCCCCGACGTACCTCTCTGGGTGTTTGGTTGTGTTGTCTTCGTCCATACCCACGGTCCCAACCATACGAAATTTACCCCTTGTGCCCATAAATGTGTCTTTGTTGGGTACCCTCTCCATCAACGTGCGTACAAATGTTATCATCCCTCGTCTCAAAAATACTTTGTTTCTATAGATGTCCCCTTTCTTGAAGATCATCCTTTCTTTCTCATTAGTCCTCTTCAGGGGGAGAGTCCTAGTGAAGAGGCTAACTGGTCCACGTATTCCATTCCCCTAGATATGTCGGCTGGACCTGGACATGTTGGTCCTGTTCTTCCCACCAATTAAGTCCCTTGGATAACATACTACAGAAAGAATCTCAGGAAGGAAACAGTACCGTTTGTCGTTTCTCTAGATCCAGTTCGTGAGTCTAACTTGGTCTCAGCTCCAGGTATGAACATCCCTATTTTTTATATTGATGATTGTGTTGAGACTAATACTTGTAGAGTGGACTGATGGCTTGTGAATATGATGAAATAATGGTGTATTTTGCGATGGTAGTATATGCATTACACATGCAAGTTTTCCTAGTAAAATTCAAGTATAAATCCTACTAGATTGCCTGGTAAGTCCAGGATCAAATACAAGGACTATGGAGACAATATTCGACAGTGAATTCTGATTCCTTTGCGGTAACAATCAAAACAGTAAGTTGGTTGGTATGTTTGTTTAAAGTATAACTATAAACTCCTATGCGGCGGAATTGAGAAAAGTGTTAATAATAGCGAAAGTACAATGAGTATGCGGGGAATGGGTTGAGAAGGGATTTAGCTAACACTTCCTAAGATTGCATTCAAGTTATGCGATAATGCTACACACATACAACAACATGTCATCTCTCAATGCAAATGCTATAGTTCCTAATTTTAGGATGCATGCGATGTATACGATAATGTCTATAGGACTTATGTCTAAGCCTTTATTCTTGTCTATCTGATGATGAATGACACAACATACACAAGGCGACCGCATACTATCATATCCTATTTCTAGGGTGTGAAACCCAGATTTCCATTTTTCCTACTTAAGTAGGTGAAAGTTAAATTCTATGTTGAAGTGAAGGAAATTTCTAAGTATTGAATAGATTTTCCTTGAGTAGTTTGAAATAAGCCTTAACTAGTAAAAATTGGGTAATGCCAAAAAGGAACTATGCGTTGGAAGCCAAGGCAAAAATGACTAAGTATTTGACAATGCGTTGGTGTGGTGCCATGCGTTAGCCATGAAGCTTTTAGAGGTTATTTGGGGCATTGAAGGAAGCCAAAGTGTTGCCAAGAGAAACGCATGCGGAAGCCAATGTCTTGAGAGGTTAGAACAACGCATGCGGCAGCCAATGTCATGAGAGGTTAGAACAACGCATGCGGCAGCCAATGTCTTGAGAGGTTAGAACAACGCATGCGGCAGCCAATGTCTTGAGAGGTTAAAACAACACATGTGGCAGCCAATGTCTTGAGAGGTTAGAACAATGCATGCGGCACGATAGATGTGATGGATGAAGGCATACAGTGATAGAGGCATGCGACGATAGAAGGTATGCGTCGATGGTATACGGCAACACTATGCGTTGGTGTCACATGGTGATGCTATGCGTCGATGCTATGCGTCGATGCTATGCGTTGATACCATGCGGCGATACTATGCGTTGGTGTCACACGGTGGTGCTATGCATTGGAGGCATGCGGCGGCCTTGCTACTCGAGAGTATGCAGCGACCTTGCTAAAGTATGAGCTAGGCGATGGAACGAGCTAAGGTGGACGCATGGTGAATTGTCCTTGCGTTGCTAAGGCCTGCGGTAATAAGGTTTGTGAGGTTGGTTGCGTTGGTCATAAGGGATGCGTTAGCAAGAACCTAGGCAATGGTAAGTTATGCCTTGAGGTGTTGAGTTGAGAACCAAGTCGACCCAAGGGTTGTTATGCATTGGTGATGTGCTATGAGCCAAGGACATCCGAGGCATGTGGACGCATGTGCCAATTGGTGGTGCCCGGACATAGGAATGTTGCGGCAGTTGGATAGGAGCATTTGTGGTTAGATGAATGCATATGAAGGATGAACGTATATGAAGGATGGATGCATTCAAGGACGTCATCCAGACATGTGGCTTGTTAAGAGGAAACCTTAGGCCTTAAGCAAATGAGGTGGATGCACAAGAAGACATGCAAAATTGAAGGTTATGCGTTAGTAAAAGGGGAGCAAGACACCTTGGGTTGCGATGACGCAAGGTTGTGTTAATAGTGTAAAGAAAGGACACTTGGACATGCGACCAAGTAGGAGGTGTCGGCCTTAGAGAGATCTTGGACGCCTATAAATAGGGCCAAGGACTTCAGATGAGAAATCAAAATCTCTTCAAAAAACATAAAGAAGAGTGTATTGGGAGAAGACTATGCGTTGGTAGCAAGACCATGCATTGGTCATGAAGTTCCAAGAGAAGGAGATGTTGTCGGACAGAAAGGTCTGGAAGTAGCATCAACTTGGGAAGAAAAGTTCTCCCAGAATACTCGTGCATTTGATTTGATTCCAAAGCCATCTGAAATCTAAAAGAGTCTAGTTTTTAGGGTAGGGCTGCCAGAGAAGAAGCTCCAAGGAATCGGGCTGGAGAATAAGGACAAGACAGAGGGGTCGAGCTGTCGGGTAAGCTGAGCCAGTCTTGATGTTTTGATGTTTCCGGCCAAACCACGAGGAGTTCTAAGCTAAGATTTTAAGGTAAGCTTCTTGAGAAATTTTAGAGCATATTGGTAGAAGGAAGTATCTCGAGATAAAACCTAGAACTATGAGTAATCTGAACTTCAAGTTGAATATGGATCATAAGGTTCAAAAGGGAGCCCGAGGTGACCAAGGAACTTCTAGAGAGAAAGGTTCCTAAATGATCAAGGTGAGTGACTAAAATATTTACAATGTTTAAGAAACCATATGCTAAAGAAAGATCTTTCAGATAAAGACATGTTTTCTATGTTTTATTAAAGAGAGTCATTGTATGACTAGTTCTACTTGAAACTCGATACCGAAGGACAGTTGAGAAGGTATCCGAGAAGCTCGATACTGAAGGACACAATTTTGAGAAGGTATCTGAGCAAAAGTACCCAAGGCATGGGGTACTTCTTTTTCATAAGAATCGGTTTTCTGGTCACTCACTGGGCTAGCAAGCTCACCCCATTTTCAAATGTTTTTCTTCCCATGTAGCGAAAGGTGAGAAGTTCCAGGGTTCTGCTAAGGTCAAGGTCTGCCATAAGCCACAGTTACACTTCTGGAGGGTTTTATAGTTGTTGTAAATTTTGTAGTTAAGTCTTGGAGTTGTATAAACGTTATATTGTTGTAATATAAAATGGGCCTACTTAATCAGTTGTTGTTTGCCTCCTTGATTTAATTAGTTGGTTGTTGAATTTGTTCATTGGTATCAGAGTTATTTCCGCAAGAGTTATTAGGCAGTAAGTGTCAATAAAAGGGTTGATAACTGCTGCAATCATGTCCTTTCCTAGGCTTAAAGAGTAGTCTGGGACGGGGTGTGACATAGGGTGCATGCGATGCGTGATAGCAAACAGAACTTGTCTCTAAGTTTCTATCTCTTGCTTATGCGGTTCTAATCTGACTTTCTCAAGCCTAGATTCTAACCTAACTCTCTCAAGTCTAGGTTCTTTCTTCAGACTACTCTCTCAAGTATCTCTAAAGGGGGATAGACGCATACATACGACAAGATGATCACATAAAATGAAGATCTTAGGTCATGTTAGCTAAGTACTTCTCAACCCATTCAGAAGTTTAGTTACTCATGCGAAATGTAAAGAGAGTGAACAGATGTAGAGATGCAAATTCCATTTTATAAATGAAATCAGAATACAAAATGACAATGGTAAGTAAGGATAGGGAGCTTGGTAGCAATGTCTTGCTTCTTGAGGCTTTTACACTGTGTTTTTCTCTACTCTGCCTAAATGAATGTTCTTGCTTTCGCAAGAGTCAGCCCTCTCTCTGTTCTCAACGCTTCCCGACACTTTCTCGAGCTAACCAGGAACGATCTTCCGACGTCTTCTCTCTTTACTCGCCTCCGCCTTCTAGGTATAAAAATTATAGCTTACGATTATCTATTATCTCTATGTATATGGCTAAAGAGAACTCTAAAATTCTGAACTACTGAACTCCTTTAACGAAGGTGGCCTTCGGTATTTATAGAGCTTCAGGGTTAAGAGCTTTTCTTTCAAATGATTGCACTGATGGGATGTCATTAAATCTCTGTCTGATGCATCGATTAATTGTCACCGAAAAGTTGAATGTACTTGCTACAGTGTGTCGTTAACGGCTTGTCAACTAAATTCGGATTCGATCGTCATCTGCTTTCTGTCCCATCGTGATTTATTAAGCTTTCACCTTGATGCGCCATCTTTATGCGGCCACCTCTTTGAGCAGATCTTCGCGAACACATACGATCACATAGCTTTGCGGTCGCAATCTTCTAATGTGCTCAGATGCTGAATTCCTTGGATCGCAATTCTGCCTTGCGCCAACGCATTTTCCTACACAAAATACGTAAATTAGTTGCCTTAATGCGATGGGCGCATGCGATCTTCGCGAACGCATACAATCACAGGCAGAAATGCACGTTATCATAGTGCTAAGTTCTTAAACAATGTTGGATTGCGTTGATAGAATATGTTAAATTGCGTTCATTAAGCATAAATTCTATAATATTGCGGTCGCATGTGTCCAATGCATTAGAGCAGTTGATCTTTATATTTTTGTGAAGAATAATGCGTTAACGCAATGCAAAGAATGCGATCATAGGAATACATTGGTCGAGCACAAATTCACCGCAAGACTTTGCGTTGATGGTGCTCGCAAACATTCACCCAAGAAGAATCACCGCAACATGGTGGACGCATCCGGACGAAAGGACAATTAAGATCGATGGGATAGAAAGCTGACGGCAGTTGGATCCAAATTAAGTTGACAGCCAATAACGATCACAAAGTATATCCAACTTTATCGGTGACAATTATCCAGCGCATCAATCAGGAATTAAAGCTGTCTCATCTGTACAACCAGGAAAGAGAAGCCGCTTTTCACCTTTGATGCCCTATAAATACCAAGTGCATTCTTCAGAGAAGGGGTTAAGCAGTCGATTACTTCACATCACTTTACAAGTTCACACCTCTGTTCATAGATTTCTTTTCCATTTTTACGGCGGAGCTAGAGAAGAGTGATGACATCGGAGATCGTCCAAGGTGGCTTGAGAGAGAACCTTGAGGTGTAAGGGCAAAGAGCGGGCCGACTCTCGCGAGAGCGAGAAATATCTTTAGAGCACGAGTAGAACAGTGTAATCGCCTGGTAACAAGAAATTGCTACCAGGCTTTTTACTTTACTTGCATTGATATTTGTACTTCATCCATATTTATTCAATGAAAGTTCTATTTCTACATCTGCTAACTCTCATAATATGCATAAAGAGCTAAGCTCGTTGAATGGGTTGAGAAGAACTATGCTAGCATGACCTAGGAAGTTCACTGCTTGCGATTGTCTTGTTTTATGCCGTGCAAAAATACCCTTTAGAGTTACTCGAGAGAGAGTCTAAAGAAAGAACCTAATGTCTCGAGAGAGCTAGGTTAGAATCTGGACTCGAAAGAGCAAGATTAGGCTTGCATAAACAAGAGATAGGGACTTAGAGATAAGCTCTGTTTGTCAACTTGCATCGCATGCATCCTAGGAATAGGAATGATATTATGTGATCGCATATTTGTGTGGATGTCATCTTGTCATCGCATAAATAGGAATAGAAGTTTATGTGTAAACCCTATAGACTTATCGCATGCGTTCTAGTCTTAAAAGCCGTGGTATTCACGCCGAGAGGTGGTTTACTATTGTATGCATGTTGCATGATCGCAAGTATGAACGCACTCTAAGGAGTGTTAGCCGAAACCTTTCTCAACCCATTCACCGCATATTCATCGCATTTCCCGTTTACCAACTCTTTTCAAAATCCGCCTCATTTTATTTATTTTCAATCGATGCAATCACAACCAACACCTTACTTATTTTACCAGTTACCGCAAAGTTTTCATAAGAAAATTATCAACGCAAACTATTTTCACAAGTCCCTGTGATCGACCCTGGACTTACTAGAAAACTCAGGGGAATTTATACTTGAATTCCGCTGGGGAAACTTGAGTGCACAATACAATTCCATCAATGCATATCATCCATATTCCACTTAATAAAATAACGCATCAAGTTTTTGGCGCTGTTGCTGGGGACTTCGGCAAAATAGTTGTTAACGGTAATTTTTGTGAATTCTTTACAGAACTCTCAATCTCTGGCGAACTACGACCCGGAGATTGAGAGAACATTTCGAAAGAGACTAAGGGACCGTCAACAACAACCACAATCTGATAAAGAAGAGATGGCGGAGCAGCCTAGGAATGAAGCATCAAACAACAACAATGTCATGACAAATCCAATTCTGTTGGCAAATGATCGCAATAGGCCCATTAGGGACTATACATCGCCAAACCTCTATGATTTCTCTCCGAGAATCATGAGGCCTGCTTTAGACGGAAGTATATTTCAAATGAAACCGGTGATGCTGTAGATGATCCAGGCTGCAGGTCAATTTGGAGGAAAGCGTGGTGAGGAACCGCACACCCATCTCTAAAGTTTTATTGAAATTTGCAATACTTTTTTGTTCCCGAACATCTCTACTGAGGAGGTTCGACTAACGTTGTTTCCATTTTCTCTCTGTGATCAGGCTAGAAAATGAGCTTATCCGCTCAAACAAGGAGAGATCACTTCTTAGGAGCAGGTGGTGGAGAAGTTTATGAAGAAGTATTTCCCACCTATAGAAAATGCCAGACGAAGAAAGCTTATTACTAATTTTGAACAAGATATGGACGAATCGCTCAGCGATGCCTGGGCGAGGTTTAAAAGGTTGGTCCGAGATTGTCCGCATAATGGGCTGCCAGACTGCCTTCAAATGGAAATTTTCTACCACGGTTTGAATCCTGCTTCGCAGACCGCTGCCAATGCAGCAGCAGCTGATGGTCTACTTGACAAGACTTATGATAAGGCGAATTATATCCTGGGTCGCATCTCCAAAAATCATGAAGACTGGAGGGAGAATGAGCAAAGATTAAGACTCAAGGATTCGGATGCAAATAACGGTGCTCTTGTTTCATTGCAAAACCAAATGACCACAATGATGAATTTGATTCAAGGAATGACGATCAGCAACCCAACACCGCAAGGTGGGCAAATCAATGCAATAAGTAAAAACACCATAAGATGTGCGACTTGCGGTGATGGGCATGCGATGGAGGATTGTCCACAAAACCCACAGTCTGTATATTTTGTAAAGAACAACCCCTTTTCCAACACCTACAACTCGGGTGGAAAAACCACCCAAACTTTGCTTGGAAGAATCAACAATAAAATTTTCAATATGTGGCACAAAAAGAAGGGCCACCAGGGTTCTTTCAATAGAGCAATGGTCAACAGAGCAACCAAGCAAGTAGCTCACAACAACCACCGCAATCTTCTTCCCTAGAAAGCCTATTGAAGCAATATATAGAGAAAAATGAGACGGTGCTTCAAAGTCAGGCTGCGTCCATCCGCAACCTTGAATTAGAAATGGACCAGATTGCAAATGAGTTCAAAAGTAGACCGCAAGGGGCGCTGTCAAGTTCAACCGAGCTTCCACGCAACCTAGGGGGTTCAGTAAGGAGCAATGTCAAGTTGTGACATTGCGCAGTGGAAAGACTGTAGAGGGAGAAAAGAAGGATTAGAGTAGAACAACTTCCATCGCAACTGAGCCCGAGATTTCTGTAATGCAAGAAGAAGAAAGAGAGAATGAAGTAGTGGAACCTGAGGTTAAGTCAAATGAAATAGGAACCGTGAAAGTTCAGTTACCACCCTTCCCTCAGAGGCTAAGGAAGAAGAAAAACGAAGAGGTATAGTACCAACGCTTCTTATCTATTTTAAAGCAACTACATGTTAACATCCCTTTCAGTGAAGCGATTGAGGAAATGCTTGCCTATGCCAAGTTTTTGAAGGAAATGGTAACTAAGAAGAGAGGAGCTGGAAAATTTTCCACGGTGGCATTAACGCAAAGTTCCAAATATATTATCCCACCGAAGATGAGCGATCCTGGGAGCTTCACTATTCCTTGCTCCATAGGAGGACTCTATATTGGGCAAGCCCTGTGTGACTTGGGGGCCAGCATAAATTTTATGTCGCTTCAATCTTTCGACAATTAAATGTGGGGCAACTTGTGCCCATATCTGTGACTCTCCAATTGGCTGACAGATCTCCGGTTCATTCAGAAGGTAAGGTGAATGATGTGCTGATCACGATTGATAAATTTATTTTGCCAGTTAAATTCATCATCCTAGATTATGAGGCCGAAAAAGATGTGCCCATCATTTTGGGGTGACCTTTCCTATCATTGGGTCGTGCTAAAATTGATGTACACAAGGGAGAAATCACTTTGAGTATAAATGGATAGAAGCTCAAATTTAATATAATTCGTGCCATGAAATTCCCGAATGAGGAAGACCTACAAGATTCTGACGATGACCTGAATTTGATTGAAGAAGAAAATTCTAATGAAAAATGTGAAGAAGAGGATGCCAACGCATCCGTAGCTGCCTGCAGTGCGATCATAGAAAAAACAAACAAAGAAGAAGGAACGATCGCAACGCAAGAAGACTAACCAAAAAAAAGAAAGAAAAACAATGCAACCTTCCCTCGTGGAACCACCAACACTTGAACTGAAGACCCTAACAGCACATTTGAAGTATGCATTTCTAGGGCAGAATGAGAAGTTGCCAGTGATAATTTCCTTTGCACTCAACGTAGATCAAGAGAATGCGTTGATGAGCATTCTCAAAAAACATGAGCGAGCAATTGACTGGACACTCACTGATATCAGAGGAATTAGCCCTGTGTACTACATGCACCACATTTGTCTTGAGGACGACCATAAAGTAACTATTGAAAATTAGCGTAGAATTAACCCTACGATGAAGAAGGTCATCAAAAAGAAGATTATCAAGTGGCTGGATATGAGCATTATCTATCCCATTATAGATAGCACGTGGGTCAGCCCCGTGCAATGTGTGCCGAAGAAGGGAGGAATGACGGTAGTCCTAAATGAGAACAATGAATTAATACCGCAAAGGACCATCACCGGAAAGATCACTTCCTCTTGCTATTCATCGATCAAATGCTGGACAGATTAGCAAGAAATGATTTTTATTGCTTCTTGGATGGATATGCCGGGTATAATCAAATCATGATAGTTCCTGAAGACCAAGACAAGACCATATTCACCTGCCCATATGGGACATTTGCTTTTCACCGCATGTCGTTTGGCTTTTGCAATGCGCCAAGCACGTTCCAAAGGTGCATGATGGCGTTCTTTTCAGATTATCTCGAAGACTCAGTGGAAATATTTATGGATGACTTCTCCATTTATGGGAACACTTATGAAGTCTACCTGGTCAATTTGGAGAAAATTCTGAAAAGATTTGAAGAGATGAACCTGGTGCTCAACTGGGAAGAATGTCACTTCATGGTGAAAGAGGATATAGTGTTGGGACACAAGGTCTCTCGAGAAGGGTTGGAGGCGAACAAAGAAAAGATCGACGTAATTGAAAAACTTCCACCTCCAACCAGCGTGAAGGTTGTGCGAAGCTTCTTGGGGCATGCTGGATTTTATAGACGATTTGTTAAAGACTTTTCTAAGATTGCATGACCATTGAGTGCATTGTTAGAGGTGGACAGAAAGTTTGAATTTGACAACAATTGCCTCAACGCATTTCGAATTTTAAAAGATGCGCTGATTACTGTGCCCGTCTTGATTGCATCAGATTGGACACTGGCGTTCGAAATCATGTGCGACGTAAGCGAGTATGCGATAGGAGCCGCGTTAGCACAAAAGAAGAAAACTATTTTACACCGCATCGCATATGCGAGTAAAACTCTGAACCCTGCTCAAATCAATTATACCACTACTTAAAAAGAACTCCTGGCTATGATTTTTGCGTTGGAAAAATTTCGGGCATATCTATTGGGAACCAAGGTACTCATTCACACTCGACAATCAAATATTTGATGACAAAGAAGGACGCAAAGCCAAGGTTGATTAGATGGGTTCTCCTCCTTCAAGAATTTGATATCGAGATAATTGATCGGAAGGGGACAGAGAATCAAGTTACGGATCACTTGTCCAGACTGGAAAATCCCAAGGTCGACCACGATGAATCTGAAGTGAGTGCCGTATTTCCGGACGAGTAGCTGTTCCACATAGAAGAATTGCTCTGATATGCAGACATCGTTAATTATTTGGTTTGTGAACAATTTCCTGAGGATTACACATACCATCAACAAAAGAAGCTCAAGCATTAATGTAAGCATTATTATTGGGATGAGTCGAATTTGTATAAAAGAGGTGCAGACCAAATCATTTGATTATGCGTACCAAAATGCTACTCAACAATGCATATTGTCACAGTGCCACGATTCGCCATATAGAGGGCACTTTGGAGGACAACGTACTGCAGCCAAGGTTTTACAAAGTGGATTCTTTTGGTCTTCATTATTTAAGGATGCTGCTGATTACACAAGGAAATGTGATCGGTGTCAATGCACCGGCAACATTTCATGTATGAACACAATGCCAATGAACACTATCTTGGAGCTGGAATTATTTGACATCTAGGAGATTGATTTCATGGGACCATTCCTTCCTTCGCATGGCACATTATATCTTATTGGCCGTCGATTACGTTTCCAAGTGGGTAGAGGACTGCATGCGTCGCAAGTGATGCGGCGGTAGTCTCCCAATTCCTCAAGAAGAATATTTTCACTTGTTCTGCACTCCCCGTGCCATCATAAGTGATGAAGGATCACACTTTGTCAAACACAATATCAAGAAGTTGCTGCGCAAGTACAATATCCTCCATAAGGTGGCCACTGCATACAACCCACAAACAAATGGCCAGGTTGAAGTGTCCAATCGTGAAATTAAGTTGATACTCGAGAAGGTAGTAAAGCCTTTGTGGAAAGATTGGGCAATGAAGCTTGATGATGCGTTGTGGGCATACCAGACCGCATTTAAAACACCAATTGGTATGTCCCTCTATGCATTGGTATTTGGCAAGGCGTGTCATCTGCCTTCGGAGTTGGAGTATAAAGCATTGTGGGCGGTCAAGAAACTGAATTTTGATTTAAAGAAAGCAGGAGAAGCACGAAAATTGCAGCTGGTCGAGCTGGAAGAATGGAGGGTCAATGCATATGAGAATGCGTAGATTTACAAAGAGTTCACCAAGCGCTGACATGATAAACGCATATGCGCTAGAAACCTCTAAATCGGGCAAAAGGTCTTACTCTTCAATTCCAGATTGCGGCTCTTCCCGGAAAAATTAAAATCGTGTTGGTCTGGTCCCTTCATCATCAAAGCAATATTTCCACATGGTGTGGTGGAAATGATCATCGAGGATGGCAATCGAACATTTATAGTTAATGGACAACGGATAAAGGCATATTGCGGAGGAGATTTCCAGCCAGACACAGTCTTCGCGAAGTTGAAAAACCAGGACTATCCCTTACTCAACTCTTGAACAACTCTTCGTCATTTTACTATTACCAGTATTTCACTTATTTTTCATATATATATATATATATATATATATATAGAGCAATAAATAAATATTTTTTTTGTGCAAGGATAAATCATTTGACACCTCGGAGGAAAAATTTTCTTTTTGAAATAAATCATGCGATGTTCCAGAATTTAGTAAAGTCCTTTTGAAAGTTAAGCTTGCAATTCCTAAGTCTTAGAAATATTTTAGGAAGAGACTTGAATAAGACTTAAGGAAATTTTGTTATATAGGATTTGAACGAAGTATCTTTGAGAAATCTAGGGAAAGAAAACTTTTCGGTTAACTTGCTAAAGGAATCTTTAGCTTATGCTTGAGGACAAGCATTGTTTAAATTTAGGGGTACGATAACGGGCAACATGCACGTTATCATAGTACTAAGTTCTTAAACAATGTTGGATTGCGTTGATGAAATAAGTTAAATTGCATCCATTAAGCATAAATTCTATAATATTGCGGTGGCATGCGTCCAACACATTAGAGCAGTTAGAGCGATGTGATGTTTTTCAGCGCAACTTCACCGCAAGACTTTGCGTTGATCATGCTCGTAAACATTCACCCAAGAAGAATCACCGCAACTTGGTCAGCGCAACATGATGGGCGCATCTAGGTGAAAGGACAATTTAGAGCGATGTGATAGAAAACTGACGGCAGTCAGATCCAAATTAAGTTGACAGCCGATAACGGTCAGGAAGTACATTCAGCTTTATCAGGGACAATTATCTAGCGCATTAGTCAGGAATTAAAGTTGTCCCATCTATACAACTGGGAGAGAGAAGCCGCCTTTCACCATGGAAACTCTATAAATACCAAGTGCATTCTTCAGAGAAGGGATTAAGCAGTCGATTACTTCATCACTTTACAAGTTCACGCCTCTGTCCATAGTTTTCTTCCATTTTAATCCGGACGCGAGGAAGAAAGTGTGCCGATAGATCGTTCCGGTAAGCTTAGGAAAGCACCGAAAGCTCCAAAATAGAGAGAGGGCCGAAGCCTACGAAAGTGGGAACATTTGTAGATCAGAATAGAGATTCAGTGTAAAAAGCCTCTATCAGCAAGGAATTGCTTCCAGGCTCTCTACCTTTACTTTCTATTATCATTTTGTACTCAACTTAGTTATAAGAATGGAATGTTTTTCTCTATATCTATTCACTTTCTGTTATTTATGCATGAATAGTTAAATTAGTTGAATGGGTTGAGAAGTAGTTAGCTAGCATAACGAGGGAATCTTCATCTTTGCGATTATCTTGTTTATGTATGCTTCATTCGTCTATTAGAGATACTCAAGAGGGTAGTCTAAAGACACGATCTAGACTTGGGAAGGTCAGGTCAGAATCTAGGTTTGGAAGAACCAGATTAGAATGCATAAACGGGAGATAGGTGCTTATGAATGAGCACTATTTGTTATTAACGCATCGAATGCATCTTAGCAATAAGGTATGATTGTATGCAGTCACCTTGCTTTCATGCATTTTGCATCAATGCATAGGACAAGAGTAGAGACTTAAGGATAAGCTCTATGGACATTTTGCATTCAACACATGCGTCCTAAACTTAGGAGCATCGCATTTACATTAAGAAATGACTTGTTGTGCATGGTTGTAACATGATCGCAAGGTTTGATGCATTTCCGAGTAACTTCAGCTAAAATCCCTTCTCAACCCGTTCATCGCATACTCATTGCATCTACCAAAACAACTATCTTTCTCAAATCCGCCGCCTTTATGTACTTTTTTTTTATCAATGTAACAACACACCCACACTTTATTTATTTACTTGGTTACCACAAAGTTTTCATAAACATTACCAACGCAACTATTTTCACAAGTCCCTGTGATCGACCCTGGACTTACCAGGAAACTCAGAGGAATTTACACTTGAATTCTGCAAGGGAAACTTTAGTGCACAACGCAATCCATCAATGCATATCATCCATATTTCCACTTAAAAAAAAACCTCGCATCAATACACTTTGCGCCCGTCTTCCAAAAATGCATTGCGTTGACGGATGAGTTGCGCGTGTATGTATACTGCGCCCGTCCTCAGCAAAAATGCACTATGTCAAAGGTTGTTGTGTCGATAGAAATACCGTGCGCCCGTCCTCCAGAAATGTGTTGCGTTGAGGGGTGTGTTGTGCTAATGCATACGTTGTGCCCGTCTTCTGCAAATATGTATTTGCAGTAACGGATGCATTACGTTAAACACTTAACATTGTGCCCATCCGATTAAATAAAAATAAAAATAAATGATAAAATATTCGTGGAGAGAGTAGTCAAATCACTTCAGCTTCCGAGGGAATTATGACTTAACAGACGAAAGGACGTCCTTCCTGCTAAATCATAATGGGAGGGGCGTGGCGGCAGGCTTTTTGGAATACCAAAGCCTGCCTTGTTGAGATTGCGTTGGGCCCATCAAGGCCTAGCCTATAAATCTCACCCTCTCAACCGAGGAGCTCATTTGCATCTTTCGCAAAAGAAAAACCCTAAAGAATTCTCTGCATACCATACATTTCCGATTTTCTTCCTAAGACCAAAAGTTTTCCAATTTCTTTCACCTCAACCACAAAAATGGCTGGTCAATCTTCCCACTCATCTTCCCTACCATCGTCCCCTTCCCAAGCCCCCATCACCGCATGGGAGGCAGCTTTCCTTGCTGCCAGCCGCCGCCTCGCCGCCCAGCCTAAGCCTTCCCAAGAATCGTCGAAAAACCCTGGTGAAAGACCTCTATAGCCGAACCACCCACCGACCGAGAGGGGCCGAGCACGGAGAGTACCCTTGCCATCAGACTCGAGATGGCACTCCCAGTACCTTCGACTGAAAGCGAACTGAAACGAAGAGATGACAAAGAGGTATTTGGGAGTATTTTGAGCAACATAGAAAGAGGGGGGTTTACCAGAAGCAGGAGTAGTGAACCAGCCCCTGCCTTCAGAGGAAGAGTTTGCGGAAGCTTCATGGAGAATGGCCCTGGCCATTGCGGATCCTAAGGAGACTGTTCCAACAGACTCCAATGATGGACCCATCAGGGCCGTTTTGGAGTTCGTAGGGGTGAAGAAGCAGTCGGGGACAGCCGAAGAGAAGAAGAAGAGAAAAAGTAAAGAAAAACGGGTGGAAGGAGATGAAGTTGCCCGGTTGAAAAAGGAGAAGAAAGAAAAGAAGAAGAGTGAAAAGAAAAAATGCAGGTGAGAAGAGAAGCGCCTAAAGAAGAAGCAGAAAAGGAAGAAGGTGGAAAGCCTAGATTTTGACGGAGAATCAACCACTGCAAGGGTGGAAGAGGGGATGTCAACGCAAGTTAGAGCATCAGTGTAAACCCCGAACTCTAAGTTTCCTAGATAAGCATGTTAGCTAAAGGAATGTTATAATAAATATTTAATTAATGGGAATCTATGTATATTTATAGGAGTAGTGGAGATAGGAAAGAAAAAAATTATAAAATGTGGAAGCTCATTTATTGGTTTGGATGGAAGCACTAAGTATGGGTGACGTGGAATTTTAATCCTTGAACTCGGGAGGCGGCAGGAAGATTAAAAGGAAGTGAAACTTCAAAAGCATGGTTTCGACAATTGACATGAGCAAATTTAGTGAAATTGGTGGCATTTGAA
>NW_028326500.1:0-25000 GCF_027475165.1 Benincasa hispida
TCCATTGCTTTCATATGTTCTTCGTATGGAGACTACATGAACTGACTAACTACACTGACCGCATACGCAATATCTGGTATGGTATGGGAGAGATAGATTAGCTTCCCAACAAGCCGCTAATATCTCTTCTTATTAACCGGAGCACTGTTACTCAAGTTGTTGAGTTTAACATTAATTTCCATAAGAGTGTCCACTGGTTTACAGCCTGTCATACCTGTCTCCTTAAGCAAATCCAGAGTATATTTTCATTGAGAAACCGAAATCCTTTCTTTTGACTGAGCCACTTCCATTCCGAGAAAGTATCTCAATTTTCCAAGGTCCTTGATTCCAAATTCCTCAACCATTTTCCTCTTCAATTTGTCAATTTTTGAAGCATCATCACCTGAAATGACAATATCTACATACACAATCAAAACTGCGATTTTCCCGGATACTGATTTCTTTGTAAAAAGGGTGTGATCTGAGTGTCCCTGACTGTACCCTTGAGATTTCACAAAGGTAGTGAATTTGCCAAACCAGGCTCTCAGAGACTGTTTCAACCCATACAAGGACTTCCTCAGTTTACATACTCGGTGATTGAACTGTTTCTCGAATCTTGGGGGAGGACTCATGTAAACTTCTTCTTCTAATTCTCCATTAAGGAAGGCATTTTTCACATCAAATTGGTGGAGGCCAGTCTTTATTAATCGCAACTGAGAAAAGAACACGTATTGTGTTCAACTTTGCTACTGGGGAGAACGTCTCGGAGTAATCTATTCCGAAGGTCTAAGTGAAGCCTCTGACAACTAATCGGGCCTTGTATCTATCAATTGTTCCATCAGACCTATATTTAACGGTGAACACCCACTTGCACCCAATTGCTTTGTGTCCCTTTGGAAGGGTAACCTGGTCCCAAGTGTTGTTTTTCTCAATTGCCCCAATTTCCTCCATGACTGCAACTCTTCATTCGGGAACCTCCATTGTTGTATGTATACTGCTTGGTATTGTAATTGTGTCTAGGCTCGTAGTGAGGGCTTTAAACACGGGAGACAAGTTGCTATAAGACAAGTAACTCTGCAGTGGATACTCGTACCTTTTCTTAAGGCAATAGGAAGGTCATGAGAGGCATCATGGTTTTTCTTCTCTTCTGACTCCCCATTGCATTCAGCCTCCTGCTCATGTGTCTTATCTTCTAAGGACCTTCAATAATGTTCTCTGCTGGAACAGGTTTTCCACAACTACCATCATTTGTATCAATCACATCGTTCTTGGTACAGTCATTGGTGCTGTCATTGTCTTCTCTGTCTTTCCTCACATCATTTTCAACACAAGCATCAATTTCAACATAAATGTTACCATTATCAGGGATAGGATTACTAGTACCTGGAACTGACACCCGTTCTAACTCATGGACTGGAGCCAGAGAAGTAACAGGCGGTGCTATTTCCTTTCTGAGATTCCTCCTATAGTACGTGATCCATGGGACTTATTCGGTAGGCAGAATGGGTTTGTTGATCCTTGTGTCAGGAATAAGTTTAGGTAAGACTGATAGACTTGGACCCCAATTAGCCTCTTCACTAGTACTCTCCCCCTGAAGAGAATTATTGGGAAAGAAGGGTTGACCTTCAAAAAAGGTCACATCCATTGAGTCAAAATATTTCCGAGAAGAAGGATAGTAACATTTGTACCCACGTTGATGAAGAGGATATCCCATGAAGACACACCTCTGAGCACGGGGGGGTAAACTTAGTTCGACTAGGACCATGGGTATGGACGAACAGAACACATCCAAACACCCGAAGCGGAACATCAAGGATAAGTTGGTTATCAGGATAGGACTCTTTGAAACAGTCTAAGGGGGTTTGGAATTTTAAGACCTGGGAAGGCATTCGGTTTATCAAATGAACTATTGTTAGAACAGCATCTCCGCACAAACAGGACGAAAGAGAAGTTGACAACATAAGGGACCGAACAACTTCGATAAGATGACGGATTTTCCGTTCGGCTACTCCATTTTGTTGGAGAGTATATGCACACGAACTCTAATGGACAATTCCTTTAGAGACTAAGAATTCCCTTAAGGAATTATTAAAAAACTCCCGACCATTGTCACTTCAAACTGTAGAACTGTTTGAAAACCGACGTGACTTCAGACTTGTATGGTCATCAATGAAAGTTACAAACCACCGTTTTCCAGTGGTGGTAGTAACAGGTGACGAACCCCAAACATCGCTATGGAAGAGGGTGAATGGTTTGGAAGGCTTAGAAGGCTGAGGTTTTAACAAGGCATGAGGTTGTTTAGCTTGGACACACACATCACAATTCAAGTTAGAAAGATTAACATTGCAAAACAAATGAGGAAACAAATATTTCATATAATGGAAACTAGGGTGTCCAAGACGATAGTGCCATAACATATAATCAGTTTCAGAAGTAGAAAAATAAGATGAAAGTAAACCAGTCCTATCACATATCCTAGATGAAGCATCTTTAGTTAGGAAATAGAACCCCCCATCATGCCAGGCAATGCCAATCGTCGTCCCTGAGTTCAGATCCTAAAAAACAACATTAAGTGAGAAAGTAACTCGACATCTAAAATCCCTTGTAATCTTACTAACAAATAGTAGATTATAAGAAATTTTAGGCACATGCAGGACATCTTGAAGAATCAAACCCTCAAAGGGTAACAAACGGCCTTTCCTGGCTACAGGGGCAAATGACCCATCAACGATTCTGATCCTCTCATTCCTAGCACTTGGTTGATATGAAAGAAACTGGTTGGAAGAACCAATCAAGTGGCCCGTAGCCCCTAAATCTAGAATCCACGGCTTGTTACCAGTTATACTAACAAGACCAAAAGATTGAAGAGTACCTGATTGGGCGATTGCACTTACACCCACTGTACTATAGTTACTCTGATTGGCTTCCTGATTCTGAGGTTGGGGGCCTCCAGTTGCCGATTCACCTACCAGTGCTCGTCCAGAACCTGACTGACGTTTACCATTCGGTGGACGGCCATGCAGCTTCCAACATTGATCTTTAGTGTGCCAGGGTTTTTTACAGTATTTACATACCGAAGTTGGCTTACTATTTTGTTTATCAATGCCAGGACCTGACGCTTTAAATGCAGCATAGTTAGTTTGCAAAACAAGTGTATTATTCATAGCACTAGACCTATCTTCCTTAAGGCGAACTTCAGAGCAAACTTCCATCAGGGATGGTATTGGACGGGTTCCCAGTATCCAACTTCGTACTGCGTCAAACTTAGAATTCAGCCCGCCAGAAAGTCCTAAACTCGGTCGATCTCCTCAGACTGGTAATGTAAGACTCCCCCACATGGACAATTCCAGATCATCTCACGATATAGGTCCATTTCTTGCCAGATAAAAGACAACTTGTTGAAGTAAGCTGTCACATCCATTGTCTCCTGCTTGCACTCATGGACTTGTTTGCATGAAGTATAGGGGACGCATTCTGTCGTTTGGAGTAAAGCTTCTAGACAGCCTCCCCAATGTCTCATGCAGTGGCAGCATATAGTAAGGGTTTGCCAATTTTAGGCTCCATACTTCTTACTAAAATTATCCGAAGTAAAAAGTCTTCTCCCTTCCATATACATTCTTGAGGGTCACCTGGTCTTGGTTTCAATATTTTGCCTGTCAGATATCCAAATTTATGAAGACCCCCAAGGGCCATTTTAATGGATTGAGACCAAGAAAAATAATTATGATCATTTAATTTCTGCCCTACCATAAAGCTAACAGAATTTCCTATTGCCCTAGAAAATAAATTAACGGTAGATAAGGCAGGGAAAGAGGTTACCATATTTCCTGAGTGCATCGATAGATTTGAAGGAAGATCTGACTGGACATTTGTGGTCATTCCCAGAGCTTCTCCGAGAGGAGCTATTTGTTGTTGAACCGATTCGTTCTGCTACTTAATTTGGAGTTGAAGCTGGGTAAATTGATCTTGGATTGTACCATCTTGGCCTCGAGGGTAGTGAGACGATGACTCCCCAATTTCAAAACCTCCAACCATGGGAGACAGCTTGCTACTGCTCAAATCCGGTTGGAACACAGGGCTGCTACTGGTCGACCCTGGATGGATGTAGCCGTAACTCGGCTCGGCTTCAGTAGGGTGGAAATCATGGCTTGGAACGGCTGGAATCGGCGGGGACATCGCCGACTGATGGGATCGCACCGATTTGGGGAGTTGCGCCAATATGTGGAGTCACGCCAGTCTGCCACTACTGTGCGCCTTGGATCGCGCCGATCTGCTGCTGCGCTGCACGAAATGCATCGATTTGTGGTGCTGAGGCATCGACTACGGCTGGACTCTAGCCGTCTGAGGCACACCGTGACTGCTTGCTCCAGTCGGCTGGTCAGTTCTATGGAGATGTGGGAGGATCATCTGAAAATACCGTTCCATAACGTCTTGCATGATAATGGCTATATCAGTGTCATTGTTGTCAACCAATGGCCTTTGTGATTCTCCTGTTGGGTTTTCCTCAATGGTAGCCAGGGTTTCGTCTCCATGCTCTATACCATGATGAAAAAGGAAGAGAATAGAGAAAAGATGCACACACAGGTTTACGTGGAAAACCCTAGTATAGGGAAAAAAAACCACGGTATAGAAGTTTCTTATTATAATTTGATACACAAGGTACACAGAGGCTACATGCTTAAATAGAAAAGAGGGAAACCTAAAGACAAAAATGCCCCTAGGGCTAAAACCCTATTTTAAACAAATTGTAATCTTGCTAGTGGCTTAAAGAATATGAAAATCAAATTATACATTCTGTTGGCTGCAATTGCTGCAGATAGGTTGAACATTGGAACCGAACTAATAATGAAGCGGAGCTCCTGCCAAGTAAAAGAAGATGATATCTTCAGGTCGATATGTGAAGTTGATGATGCCAGACTAACGGTGAACATTAGTTACCTTGTGAGGAAGCTTAGAGTAAAGTAATATGAAGCACAAAACTGGGAGAATGAAAGGCAATACTCTCTTGTCAAGAAAGACACCGAGCTGCAAAAGAGTACACATTAAGTTCAGTTGTAAAGAAAAGTAAAGAGACAAAACCAGATATAGTACAAACACTTGTAAGATAAATCTTTCCTCCAGTCGGTTGGAGCAAGATAATGGACTTAAATTTTGGAACTATAAAGTGGATCTTGTCTTCTGATGTTAAGAAAGACTCATATATAGTTTTCTATTTACAATTATATCCTTCATGAGACAACACTGTAAACTCAATAGCATGATAAAAGAAGGAAAAAAAAAAAAGCTTCATCATTGTTTTTTTGGAGTCCATCAATTGCAGAGGTGGAGGTTCAAACCATTAACTTTCAGAATGATAATAAATGTCTTTATCCACCGACCTATGCTTGGATTGGCAAAATCGAAAAATACCCTTGAACTTTATCTCTTGTTTGAAAAACACCCTTATTATTTCAAAAGTTACAATATTATCCTTAACCTTTCATAAACATCTTTGAACTATCCTTAAAGTTGAAATGTGTTATACCGTTGAACAGATTTATTTTTTTTTTGAAAAGGAAACACGTCTCTTTTTTCATTAAGATAACGAAATGAGACTAATGCTTAATGTACAAGAGATACAGAAAAATAGGACTAAAACTTAGAAACATGTTGAATAGAAATTAGGACCTAAAATGGTGTGACAATTCCTTAGGGCCGCCACACCATTCCAAGTCCACATTTCCATTTAACATTCTAACGGATTACTACTGCATTAGTAATTTCGAAACGTTTACAAAAGGTCAAAGGTAATATTGCAACTAGTGAAAGAATATGGGTATTTTTAAACAAAAGGCAAAATTTAGGGGTATTTTTTCATAGTTTACTTTAGCCTAAAAATTAGGCTGTAAGGCCACTTACATGCCTGATAGAATGTACGCATGTTCCAACCAACACAAAATGTGTGTAAATAAGCATATAGTTGGCAACTGGTTGCAAGAAAATCATGAGGTCAACAGCCTATGTACTTCTGTTTTTACTCAAATGTTACATTTCAATGAGTAATGTTTCGATGCAGAAGTATAGAATCTTGTTTTATCATTAAGTATAGTGATCTGTACAAGATTGCAGAGAATCATTTCACAACTGTATGAGTTTACAGGCATAAAAAAACATGATGCAAAGATACAGACGCAACGTCTTCTGTTAACACTGTTCAAAAAGACTCACCAGAAAAAGTGGATATCCAGCAAGTAATGATCGTGGAAGTGCAGAAGTGAAATACCAATGCACAGGGTGGGTCTGGTGTCAATAGTTATTAAGGAAGTATACTGGTCAATCTACTTCAGAGAGATGACCTGATGGTAGCACTGTCGACATCATGATTTACACTCAACGACAGAATCTTCCCAAAAGAGAAGAAAAAGTAGCAATCAAGCGTTGCTTAATATTTTACAAACCAGTTTTCATAAAATGTTCCATTGAGATGTGAGTGTTGTGAGGGTCGAGAATATTCTGGAGTTTCGAAACATTAATAATGAGCTTAAAATTGTCAAAAGTAAAGCTTGGGCCACTCTCCCAGAGATGGTCACTCTAAACTAAAGGAAAACATCTGTAAGAATATTAGGATTTAGTCAAATATGTTTTCTGTTGTAACCATTTCGCACCTGATATCTCTCTTGTAATCTTTTGTAATTTATTATGTTCATCCACCTATAAATGGGTCACTTTGTTTCTTCAGTTCAGCAATATGGTGAAATATATCGCTGAACTGAATCTTATCTTGGTATACGAGCCTTTTGACTTACAACTCAATTAAATATTGTTGTCTCTACCCCACACTCCCTACTTTCAAATATTTGTAACCTAGCCCCAATTATGTTCATTGGAAATTTCACGTATCTGCAATTCTAAAAGCACATGCTCTCTTTGGCCATATTGATGAATCAAAGTAATGGGAAGTAATGGAAGTCTGATCACATGAGAGAAGGTGGAAGGGGAAAGAGTTACATGGATCAAAGTAATGGAAGTCTTATCACAGTAGGTCCATTGAAGGAAAGTTGGGTTTATCTCCCTTGTTTGGAAGCTAGATGCAGAGTATGTTGTCAAAGATCGAACACAATGTTCTAGCGGAAGGGTTGACATTCATCAATATGGCTGAAGAGAGCATTTTCTTTTAGAATTGTAGATACTTGGAAATTTCCACTGAACATAATTGGTGGAGTCAAGGCGTATTGAGATGACGTTATAGATATTTGAAAGGAGTGTGGAGTAGAGACAGCAGTGTTTAAATGGGAGAGAGAAAAAGATGTTCCAGCCACGGAGATCGGAGATAGGAGGAAAAAAAAAGACACAAGTGAAAAGCCTTCGATACCAAGCAAACAATCCAGGAAAGTAGAGATTGAATGTTCTGTATATTTCACTGTATTGATAAAGAAACAAAGTGGTCCATTTATAGGTAGGTGAACATTACTAAATTTACAAGAGGAGTCATGAAACGTTACAACAGAAAATATATTTGACTAAATCCTAATAAGAAACAAGAAACTGAACATGCTTTTACTAATATTTTGTTTTCAATTTAATTTAATTTTTTTAAAAAAACCCTCTTAAAAGGATACACCCCATTCTGAACTTCGATTTAGAACAGAGTTGAACCAGAAAACATGAAATTCAGGCCACATTAATTTTTTCCAGAATATTGAATCAATGTAAACTGTAAGACCTGTAAAATGAACAGATTCAAATCAAGATATCAGCCAAAATTAATAGAGTTGACAACAAAAATAAACTATTTAATAAGTTCAGTTAAATGAAGAATTCTTTAGGAAATTAACATCATTGATAAAATGAATACGCAAAAAGCAAGGCCTCAACCAAGCCAATAGAGTGACAGCTAAATGAAGAGTTAAAATGCAAGCACCTACTAGCTTACCAACCTATGCACAACAAAGCAACACCAATACAGCGCTTTAGTGCCCTCCAAAATAATATTGATTTGATCTGTTTGGAAAAAAAAAAAATAAAATTATTGGGAGTAGTCACACCACACATCTTGGTGAGGATGGTTGCAGATTGTAATCCTTTTTCCCCATCTAACTTATTCACCTTACATGCCAAGAGTTTTGCAATTGTCTTGATCCGGTTCAGAACAAATTTGGGAGTGATTTTGGAATAAGCATTTTTAGCTCAAAGATTTAATTAAAATTACTTATGTAAAACTGTTTTGACTATAGACATTTCAATGTTTGGTTTTACACTTTTAAAAGTGATTTTGATTCAAATAGAAGTGTGTTTGAATGGAAATGATTATTAAAGGAAAAAAATCATGAAACATCATCACTTTGCATAATTGGTTTTTAATTCTGAAACTCCATTAATCTGGGCAAAACAGATAGAATTAATAAAAATTCTAAAGACACTTCTCATTTTATCAGTGAAATAATTTATACCAAAACCTTTTTAGTGTCCACATACCACCAAAAACTCCAAGCCAAGAGGGCAAAGAAGTAACAGCATGTCACATCTGAAGATGATTGTAGCAAATATCTGATGACAGACAGAAAAGAGGTGAGAATGATTGACATAAAACCAAATACTGACATGTAATGCAACTAAGACAAGTACATAGTTGAAGAATTCAGTTCAATACAAATAAATAAAACAAATCCAACATTCAAGGATGAACTACTATTCTTAAGGAAACTCCGGATATGGAATTCTTAGCAAAACAAAGTCCAAAAAAAGAAAAATCGCTGGGTGGTAACTTCTCAAAAAAAAAAAAAAAAGAAAAAGAAAAAGAAAAACTGTTCTGAAAGGGAGGGGGAGGGAGAGAGAGAGAGAAGAGAAGCAATTGTTGGGGGCTACCATAATATAGTGACAGAAACTCATTAGACTGAATTCATTGCTTCTTTACTCTACTTTCCAGACAAACCTCAGATTATATGTCTTGCTATTATGCTAGACAAAATGGCAGAAAAATCATGTTTGCCCCTTTACATTTACATCATAGCTTATTACTAAAAAGGTTGATGTTTTATCCTTTGACGCACATACCAAGCAACTCAATGCTGCATAGGAGCTCCCTTTGAGCCAATATCCATACACCATGTTCACTGCAACAATTATGAAAAGTAAGGGCTTTCAACGTATGGAATATAGTGTATTAAAAAAAACAAACATGAAAAAAGAATGTTGATGTACAAGGGCATTATATAGTCATGAATTAAAATGGATAACCAAAAGAAAGGATCAAAACTTTCTGAATATATTTGCTAGTATTCCCGTCAAGCTGAAAGGTTCAAGTAGGCCAAACATGACCGGTTGGAATTCCTATATTTGTATATGAATATTTATTTTTCCTTCATTGTTTTTATTCTTTCAATATTTGTAAAAGGTCTTTCTCCTATATAAGAAGACCTAATCTGCATATATTTAATAAGAGAAAAAAGATATTAATATTTCTATTCCTCCAATTTCTATATGGTAACAGAGCAGGTAAATCTTGGTTGTTAAACAAAACTCTAGCTGCCGCACCTTTTCTTTCTCAGCAATAAAATCCTAGTGGCCCCTAAAAAACCCTAGCCATCACCTAATTATCACCATTGTTGGAACCTAGCTGCCAAGTGAAACAACACACTCAACTTCCAACAATCTCGGGATAACTTCACTGGGGTATTGTCATTGTAGCCTTAGGGTACCAATACCGTTGCTGGTCAGTCTTGGAACTGCCGTCGCCGCCGGTCCGCCTTAAAACAACCATCATCCCATGCTATGTTGAAGCATAGTTGCCAGTGGAAGAAGACGCATTCGATGTGAGTTTTGTGCTCGTGTGATTCTCCACCGTCAACGTTGTCGTCCATGTCTTCCGCCATTGTCGTCGGTGCCTTGCCCTCTGTTGTCGAGTCAATGATCATGTTGTCCGCCGCTGCTTACGTTGTCTCCCATCGAAGTAGCTACTCACGATTGTGTCTTAGATTTTTTTTTTTTTTTTGTTCTTCCGGGTTGGTTAACTCCTAACCAAATCCGACAATTGGTTCAGCATTTGGTAGGCTTGGTCTCCAGGATTTATTTAAATTTTGGTTCAATTTTTATTTTTTGGTTGGTTCAAATTCTGGTTTGGTTCACTCCTGATTTGGTTCAAACTGATTTGGGTTGCTTCTATTGGATTGGTTTAAAAACTCTTTCTTTTTGGGTAGATTTCTACTATTTGTTAAATCTTCTACCATGTTACAAGAGCAAATTCATCAAATCCTACAACTACCAGCCACCAATTTTCCATCTAATAATTCATGTGTTTCTTTGACTCACATAGGTCCCATGACATTCTCGTGTAGTAATTCATCTTCGTGGATTGTTGATTCCAAAGCTTCGAATCACATTACTAGTTCTTCTTCTTCTTTTAATTCGTACTCTCCATTATATTGCAATGAGAAAATTAGAATTGCTGATGGTAATTTTTCTTCTGTTGTAGGAAAAGGAACTATTAAATTGACTGAAAATATTTCTCTCCAGTCTGTCTTACATGTTCCAAAATTAGCCTCTAATCTTTTATCCATTTCTAAACTTTCCAAAGATTCTAATTACATTCTTTGAATCTCATTGCATTTTTCAGGATCAGGATTCGAGGAGGATGATTGGGAGGCTAGGATGCTTGATGGTCTTTACTACTTTGATGAATGTTCTTTTAGCAATAAGATAACTCAAAGTCTTAGTAGTATCAGTTCTCTTTCTATTAAAGAACAAAATATATTGTGGCATCATAGACTAGGGCATCCCAGTTTTTCTTATCTCAAATATTTATTTCCAAATTTATTTAAGGGAATTGGTTGTTCATCTTTCGGTTGTGGAAGTTGCATTTTCGCAAAAAATCATCGGTCCACATATTTTCCAAAATCTTTTTATTTAATTCATACCGATGTTTGGGGTCCTTCTAAAATTACAACTCATAGTGAAAAAAGATGGTTTGTTACTTTTATTGATGATCATATTAATTTATCTCGAGTTTATTTAATGAAAAAAAATAAAAATAAAAAATTGAGTGAGAGACATTTTTAAACATTTTTACAATATGATTGAAACTCAATTTCAAACAAAAATCTCCATTTTACGTTCTGATAATGGAACCGAGTACTTTAATGAGTTTTTTGGCGATTTTTTGAAAAACAAAGGTATTATTCATCAGTCTACATGTCGGGATACTCCATAACAAAATATGATTGTTGAAATTAAAAATAGGCATTTACTTGAAGTGACGCGTGCTATAATGTTTTTGTTATAATGTTTTCCTTAATTAGCTATCATAGGTGTATATATAAGGGATACTCCCTCTTATAAAATTATCATAAGAAATATAAGAAAAGTTCTGTATTCAACATGGTATCAGAGCCAACCCTATGAATCTTCTATAGGTTTCACGTCCGAAACCCTAGAAAAGAAAACAGAAAACCTCAAACATACCTAGTAGCTCCATCGATTCCTTGCGTGAAGCTTCACGTCCGAAGAAAAACGCATTAAACCCAGCCAACAATCCAAAAATCTGAAGAACAAAGTCTTCGACCAACGATTCACAGCCGAAACACATTCTCGAAAGCAAAAATGTTCATCCGACGACCACGAACACGTTCATCAACCGGAAGTCATCGACCGTGGGTGCCGATTCCCGAAAGTCTCGTCTCCAATCGTGAGTAATCGCGGATCGTGGGTGGAGATCGCCGAAAACGAAATCGCGGTAGTATCATCGACAAAATCTTGAGGGAACGGGTTAAGTTGAGCCCGGTCGCGCGAACGAAGTCGGGTCGAAACCGGGTCAACATCTTCTGGGTCGAATCGGGTTGACGGAACCATGAGTGAACGGGTCTGAAACTGCACGGGTCGCGTGACCGAAGTCGGGTCGAACCGGATCGGAGTCTTCTGGGTCGGATTGGGTGAAATCTCGGGTCTGGAGCGTGAGTCGGGTCTGGACGCTTTTTTTATCAGTTTTGACGATTTTTGATCAGTTTTTCATCATTTTTTTTCCTTTTTCCTATTTCCTGCTTAATTAATTATTTTGCCAATCAACAATCTTTTATGGCATCCATAAATTCTAACAATACTGAAGGGACCGTACTTCCAATTACTAATCACAAATTAAATGGAAAGAATTACCTACATTGGTCACAATCAATTATGATGTTCATATGTGGAAAAGGAAAGGAAGATTACCTGTCAAGCAAAAATCCTATCCCAGACCAAGCTGATCAAAGATACAAGACATGGAAAGCGGAAAATAATATGGTTATGTCATGGCTAATCAACTCCATGACGACAGAGATTGGTGAAGGTTTTTTTACTCTTCTCAACTGCAAGCGAAATCTGGGAAGCAGTTCGCGAAACTTATTCTGACCAAGAAAATACTGCAGAGTCATTTGAAATTGAAGGCAAAATTCATGAGCCACGGCAAGAGGATATACAAGTCACTCACTATTTTACTCAACTATCTCGACTTTGGCAGCAATTGGACGTATTTGAAAGCCATAAATGGGAATGCGCTGCAGATGAAGCTATATTCAAAAAGATAGTTGAAAAGAAACGAGTGTTCAAATTTCTGCTTGGCCTTAATAAAGAACTCGATGAAGTACGTGGTAGAATCTTAGCTATTAAACCATTACCTAACATCAGAGAAGTTTTTGCAGAAGTGAGAAGAGAAGAAAGCAGGAAGAAACTAATGTTAGGAGTGATTGCCAGTTCAGAACCTGAAGGATCAACCTTACTTGCTCGAAACCTTGGTAATGAGGTACGTACAAATACTCATGATAACCGTTACAATTGAAACCAGAACTACATAGGAACTGAGAATCGGCAACGAAAACCAAGACCATGGTGTGAACACTGTAAAAAACCAGGACACACTAAAGAAGTGTGTTGGGATATTTATGGAAAACCTTAAGATTGGAAGCCCAACAAAGGTACAGGAGACAGACGTGGAAAGGCCTATCAAGCAAGTACATCATCAGAAGATAACGTCAACCCTGAATATAATGTGTTTACTAAGGAGCAGTTGGACCTTCTCCAAAAACTATTTGGCCAACCGAAACCTACTAAAAAAATATCAGAAACGAACGTAGCAACAATGGTACAATCAGGTAACTTTCTTTAGGCCCTTAATGCAACCAAAGAAAATTGTGGTACTTAGATTATTGACTCTGGTGCATCAGATCACATGACAGGTGACATCTCACTTTTAACTAACTACACACACTGTAACAATCAAATTACTGTAAAGATTGCCGATGGTACCTATTCTAAAGTAATGGGAAATGGAAATGTGTTTGTATCTAAAGATCTAGTATTAGAAAATGTGTTGCATGTCCCAAATCTTAAATGCAATCTTCTTTCCATAAGCAAACTAACGTTTATGAAAAACTACAGTGCAACTTTCTACTCACATAATTGCATATTTCAGGATTTGAATTCGAGGAAGATGATTGGCAATGCTAAGGAAACCTCGGGTCTCTACATACTAAATGCTCTTAAGCCTCAAGTCAAGGAGTTAGGTCTTAGCAAATCTCGTTTTATTTCTAAAGACTATTATGATAGTACATCTAATTTTGTTGTCTCTAAAGATGATTATGTTAGTACATCTACTTTTGTTGCTTCTAAAGACAATTATGATAGTACAATAATGTTATGGTATAATCGTTTAGGACATCCCAATTTTCTATATTTAAAACGAATGTTTCAAGATATTTTCAATAAAAGTTCTCAGGTGTTTCAATGTGAGTCTTGTGAAATGGCAAAGTTGGCTCGATCCTCGTATCCGGTAAGCGCATATAAAGCATCTTATCCCTTTTCTATGATGCATAGTGATGTTTGGGGACCTAGTAGAGTTTAGAATGTAACAAGAGCTAAATGGTTTGTTTCATTTATCGATGATCTATGAAGCACAAATACTTCATGTGAGGCAAAGAATCAGTATCCACGTATCGGATACCGATACTTCCAAATACTTCCCAGATACGTATCTGACACGCAATTTGATGTATCTATACTTTCAGATACTTTCCAGATACGTATCTGACACGCGATTTGACGTATCTATTACTTTTTTTTTTAAAAAAAAAAAAGACAGGTAACTCATCTAGTCTTTCCCAATCTAATATTAGACAACCTATTTAAAAACCTCACTACTCGAGTCTGAAACTAAAAGAAAAAATAAATAAATAACGAACCAAACCCTAGTCTAGAATCATCTAATCTCCATCTTCACATTTGAGTCCCCACAAAGTCCACCAAAATATAAACCATTTGGATATCTTCAACAATAAGTTATACGTTTATTTTCATATTTCTCTCTCTAATATTCTTCTTCTTCTTTGCAATATGAGTCACTTTTCTATTGCATTTTATTAACTATTGTACTTCAACATCTTAGATGTTGCTTTTTTTATATTGTATTTTAGTGTTTGTATTCTATTTTGTACTATTGTTATTAATTTGTATGCTAAATTTATCTATATCCTAGATTTTTTTAAAGAAAAAAATGTATTTTCAACGTATCAGTATCCTCGTTTTTTATAAATATATATATTAAAAAATATATATATAAAAGAAAATGACGCATCCTTAGACATATCCGTATCTTAGTTTTTTAGAAATTGACAAATTGTCGTATTCAATCGTATCCGTATCGTGTAGCCGTATCTGTGTCTGTGCTTCATAGTCGATGATCACACTAGACTTACTAGGGTATTTTTAATGAAAGAAAAATCTGAAGTTACTTCTATATTTCAGAATCTGTTTGCCATGATTTTCAATCTCTTTAACACCAAAATCCAAATTCTTCACACTGACAATGCTAAGGATTATTTTAACACTTCCTTGAAAATTTTTCTAAACGAAAAAGGTATTGCCCACTTGAGTACATGTCCTAACACTCCCCAACAAAATGGAATTGCGGAGAGAAAAAATAGACACCTCCTAGAAGTTTCTAGAGCTTTAATGTGTCACGCTAACATCCCCCACCTTTTTTGGGGAGAAACGGTTCTAACAGCCACCTACCTTATTAATAGAATGCCCTCTCGAATATTAGGCTTCAAAACTCCCTTACAAAAACTTAAGGAAGTATTTCCACATGATAGATTATTTTCTCAAGTCCCTTTAAAAATATTTGGTTGCACAGTCTTTGTCCAAGATCATAGACCCAATAGGAGTAAGTTAGATCCTAAGGCAATAAAATGCATCTTTCTCGGTTATGCTCCAAGCCAAAAGGGATACAAATGCTACTCACCAACTACAAAAAGGTTCTATACATCCATGGATGTAACCTTCTTTGAAGCCCAACCTTACTTCAAAAGGCAAGACATTATTGAACCTTCCACCCTCATAGAAAACGGAAAACTTCTAGAAAGATAAGAAACCCAAAAACTAGATCTCTTTGAAGAGAGTGCTCCATATGTTCCTTATATACATGAAATAGATATTCCCAATCAAGGCCCACCAGAAAGTAGGAAAGACCCTATAGTCTATGCTAGAAGGAAGAATACCCTTGAACATGCACCAGTACTCAATCAAAACCCAACCGAAATACAGGAAAATCATGTCTCCAATTCCACAGCTGAACACTTAATGAAGGCATTGATCTTCCTATTGCAAAACGGAAAGGGGTAAGAACCTGTATGATGCATCCCATCCAAAACTACCTATCCTACAAAAACCTCTCTCCCAAGTTTAAAGCATTCACAACCACACTATCCCAAGTTTACATTCCGAACAATGTCTATGAAGCCTTCAATGACATTAATTGGAAGCAAGCTGTATTAGACGAAATAAAGGCCTTGGAAAAGAACCACACATGGGAAATAATAGACCTACCTCCAAGAAAGAAAACAGTAGGATGCAAATGGCTCTTCACCATCAAGTACAAAGCTAATGGAGAAATAGATAGGTTCAAAGCTAGACTAGTCGCCAAAGGATTCACCCAGTCCTATGGCATTGACTATCAAGAAACATTTGCCCCAGTAGCAAAATTAAATACTATTCGTGTCCTGTTTTCCCTAGCTGTGAATAATGATTGGATTCTTCACCAATTAGACATAAAGAATGCCTTCCTTAATGGAGACTTAGAAGAAGTGTATATGAATATACCGGCCGGTGTAGAATCTACTTAAACTATAAATAAGGTATGCAAACTCAAAAAATCCCTATATGGCCTAAAACAAACCCCTAGGGCGTGGTTTGATAAATTCTCAAGAGTGGTAAAGGAAAATGGGTACTCACAATGTCAATCTGACCATACTCTCTTCGTCAAACATTCTTGCACAAGTAAAATAGTAATTATCATTGTCTATGTAGATGACATTATCCTTACTGGAGACTATGAAAAAGAAATAAGAAATCTAAAACTTCTCTTAGCCAAGGAATTCGAAGTAAAGGACTTAGGCAACCTTAAATACTTCCTAGGAATGGAAGTAACCCACTCAAAAATAGGCTTGAGCATTTCTCAAAGAAAATATGTCCTTGACCTGTTAAAGAAAACTGGAATGCTTGGATGCAAGCCTGCTAATACTCCAATTGACACTAACAATCACATAATCAAAGAAAACAACCACAAACTGGTTAACAAAGATCAGTATCAAAGGCTAGTTGGAAAATTGATTTACCTAACTCACACAAGACCTGATATCTATTTTATAGTTAGCTTTGTAAGTCAATTTATGAACAGTCCAACAGAAACAATATGCAAGCTGTATACAGAATACTCAGGTACTTGAAAGGAACTCCAGGAGAGGGATTATACTTCAAGAAATCTAAGAGAAGAAACATTGAAATCTTCACAAATGCCGATTAGGCAAGCTCAAAAATAGACAGAAGGTCAACTTTCGGATATTGCACCTTTGTTTGGAGAAATTTAGTCACCTGGCGAAGCAAGAAACAATCTGTAGTATCCAGAAGCAGTGCCGAAGTAGAACTAAGAGCTCTAGCTCGAGGAATATGTGAAGGAATGTGGTTCAAAAGCATTCTATCTGAACTTAAAATCAAATCAGAAGAACTAATGGAGGTACACTGTGATAATCAAGCTACTATCAGTATCGCCAAAGACCCAGTCCATCATGATCGCATAAAACATGCATTGATTGGCACTTTATTAAAGAAAAAATTGAAAACAAAAGCATCTCACTCAACTACATACCTACCAAGAGGCAAATTGCTGACATACTAACAAAGGCCCTTTCCAAGAATATGTTTGAAGACTTAAAAATCAAGTTGGACTTAATCAACATATATTGCCCAGCTTGAGGGGGAGTGTTGAATATGGGAAATCACCTCTTACCTTATACATATGATTTTATTCCCTGTAATTTGGGTTTACGTTTATTCTTTCCATATGTACATTTTTTTACTGTTATAATGTTTTCCTTAATTAGCTATCATAGGTGTATATATAAGGGATGCTCCCTCTTGTAAAATTATCATAAGAAACATAAGAAAAGTTCTGTATTCAACAGTTTTCTAAGCAAGTTCCAAAATATCTATGGGGGGAAGCAATTCTCACAACTACCTATTGCCTTAAAAAAGAATTTCTAATATCCCACATATATTTTTGAATTATCCCTCAAAGTTTTTGGGTATACTACTTATGTTCACATACCTGATCAATTTCGGTCCAAACTTGATCATAGAGTTGTTAAATGCATTTTTGTGGGTTACTCTTCAAATAAAAAATGTTATAAATGTTTTGATCCTCTGATCGTGAGCATGGATGTGTTGTTTTCTAGAAAATCAACCCTATTTTCCCCAAAATTCTCTTCAAGGGGAGAAACCAAATTTGGAAGAAAATTTTTGGGATGTTTGTATTCCTTTTTCCAGTCCTAATTGTTCAGATGTTACTAGTTCTATGATGCCAAGTATAGAAACTTCTCAATCAGGGAGAGAAATACTACAAAATGATCCTATTGATCAAGTGTTTGAATTTGAGTTTATACTAGAAGAAAATTCAATCAAGGGAACCAAGACAGGATAGTTGGTCCATCACAAGACCAATCTGAGACCTCGACGACTGAAACTAGTAATTTTTCTTCTTTTCCTACTCCTTCAACTACTAAAAGTACTTTTCCAGTAGTGTCTGATCTCAATGTTCCCATTGCCCTTAGAAAAGGTATTCGAGGTTGTACCAAATATCCTATTGCAAACTTTATGTCATATAAAAAATTGTCAAATAGTCATAGGCCTTTCACATCCAAGATTGATGACTTGTTTGTCCCAAAGAATATACATGAGGCTTTAGATGATCCAAATTGGAAATTAGCAGTTATGAAGAAGATGAATGCTCTAAAATAAAATGGAACTTGAGAAATAGTAGAATTACCTAAGAATAAGAAACCAGTGAGGTGTAAATGAGTGTTTACCATAAAGTGTCGTGCTGATGGTAGTGTTGAAAGATACAAGGCCCGACTGGTAACTAAAGGATTCACTCAGACATATGAAATTGATTATCAGAAAACATTTGCCACTGTTGCAAAAATACAAGGCCAGACTGCCAAAACGAGTGCTGCCGCCACTACTGTCACTAACGTCGCCCATGTCGTCGCTGCCGCCACCGCTACCTCTACCACGGTTCAAGCTACCGTCGACTGCTATCTCGAGTCGATTCACCTCAGCCCAATGCCAATTCTGCCACCTCCTTGTACCTTCCCCACCGCCGGCCTCCCTAGCGTCAGCCACCTGAGTAGTGCCAACATAGACAGTCGGAAATTCACGTTTGAAACGGTGAGTCGTCACCCTACCACAGTGGACAGCAACCAACCACGCCCAATCACGTGTAGCCACGTCCGAGCCTCCCTCACCATGTGACGGCCAGCCATGGTGCTTCGGGTTCAATGGGTCTATCTCCAATTGTGGTCCAACAACAATTAGCTAACCTTCAACAACAGATTGTTGCGCTTAGGGCAGCACTTGGAGCAATCACAAACCTCCAATCGAATCCCGTCAATTTGGATTTTTCTTCCGGTCTACCGATGTATTCAGAGAATCCGGTAACCGCCTTTCCTACTTTACCTACAACACATGTTTTGTCTGGATCTATGGGAAACTTTGCAGGTTTCATTACAGGGGAGAAGCTAAATGGTCAGAATTATTTTTCTTGGTCTCAGTCCAAGGTGGCCCTCAAGGGGCGTCACAAGTTTGGGTATCTAACTGGTGAGATACCAAGACCTAGACCCAAGCCATCTCTGGCGATGAATCAACAATCCGAAGTGCTTTTCTTGCGTATTCTTGATAAACCATCGTTTATATATAGATGTAGGAAGATCTGTTTGGGAAGTAAGCAGCCCCTTTGACATCTCTTCATCTGCAAAGAATTCTCGATGTGAAAACACAGAGACAAATGGCTGATCTTTGAATAGGAAAAAGAGTGGATCTGCAGGATCCCAAATGAATTGGCTTATTCGAAAAAAGCCTTGTTCTTTGGAAGATCTATCTCGTGTCTTGTACTGCACGGTTCCACTCTGCAAGAACTCCGAATCATTCTCTTGAAGCTCATCCTCTTCATCATAAATGATCCGCTTGCCCCGAAATGACCTAGCCCAATAGGGAAAACCCAATTCATTGGGCCTTTCGATACAATCAAATAGAAAGCCCCAAGGGCGCCATATTCTAGGAGCCCAAACTATGTGATTGAATAAATCCTCCTCTATCTGTTGCGGGTCGAGGACTCCTTCTCCTTCCCCTTCTTAAAACTCCGATTCGTATTGTTCATAGAGAAATCTCTGATCAACGATAGAACAAGATCCATTTTGTATCATATCTAAGGGATTCCTGGGTTCGGGCCGAAGAAGCAATGTCACTCGATCATTATCAAATCGACTGCAATCTTTTTCTGTCCGTGAGGATCCCAACAGAGCGCCTTCTACTTCTAATAGGCCATGAACTAGATCAGAAACATTCTCAACGAGTCCATAAGAAGTGATCCCATTTTTTTCATCGGGTCCGGGTAGAGACCAAAGGTCTTGAACGACCGATCCGGCAGAACAACTCAAAAGATAAAGAAGTATCGTTAATTTCTTCATGCTCGTTCAAAGTTCGAAGTACCATTTGTACAAATAAGAACCCCCTTCGTTACATGATTTCTTCTTCATATAGATAGATATAGGATCTATGGAGCAATTACTTAGAAGTACATTTTGTGCAACAGCCCTTCCTATCTGATAGAAAAGGATCCCATGATCCTGAACCGATCTTAACTGGGATCGCAAATCCCAAGTTTGTCTATGAAGAGCAGATCTAATTATATTAGTGTCTATAATTGATTTCTTCTGCGTAATACTAATCGATAGGGCCTCATTGGTAAGTGCTACAAGATCTCGTACATTGGAACCCATGGTTATGGAACCGAATCCATTAGTATGGAACATTATCTTTTCCAAGTGAAATCCCCTAGTATATGAAAGAGTGAAAAAGTGCTTTCGTTGTTGTGGAATAAGAAGCCTTCGTATTTTAATGCATGTATTTAATCTATTCGGAGCTATTAGAGCGGGATCCACTTTTTGGGGAATATGGGTCGAAGCAATAACAAGAATATTTCTAGTGGAACATCTTTCACAATCCCTGGAGAGATAGTTCACTAATACTCATTCACATCCAGATCATGAATGTTTGGAATCCATATTATGCAAGGAGACATTGCTTTTGCTAATTCGAAATGAAGGGTGATATAAAATCGGTCTATTTCCGGCATCATATCCATAGTTAGCGCATTCATCATAGTTAGAAGCTCCAGCTCCGTATCAAGGTCACGGTCGATATCGTCACTATCATCAAAATCGCCACTATCATCAATATCGTCACTATCATCAATAAGAAAACCCGTAGGCTAGTTATCCAGGAACTTGTTCAGAAATACTGTAATGAAAGGAAGATAGGAGTTTGTCGCTAGGTATTTGACCAAATAGGATCGTCCAGTTCCTATAGAACCTATCACTAAAATACCCCTAGAGGGGGATAGGGCTAAGCGGAGCGAAAAGGGTTTTCCATGAGATGGGAAATGAAAACTATTATCCCCACACGAGGTTTGTGAATAAGTGATTGTCTGATAATGAGCAAGGAATGTCCGTCTTTCTGCTAAACAGGATGTATTGAACTCATAATTCATTAGATACTTTTTATGAATGTCAACTAAGTATCGTAAGTAAATTACTCCCGGTTGTTCAATCAATTGATAACCAGAGTCATTCTTTGATAAATGATCACTATGAGTCAGACTCAATAGAATTTGATCAATCCTTTTTTCTGTCGTTAAGGTGGAGAACTGAAACAAGAATTCTCTTTCTTTATCATCAATCGAATCACTGTTCGAGACCCAGGATTCTATTTTATCATCAATCCAATCCCAATCACCGTTCACATTTTTTCTTTTTCTTATCAATGAATATATCACTTTACTTGTATGACTTAGATGTCTCGTATTTCTCGAAAAAGCGATTCGATTGATGGGATTTGGTATGATACTTATGAGATCGATGAGATTGATATTCCAATCTTTCTTCTTCGAACGTATTGATTAGACCCCATAAGCGGGACCGCCACCCCATAGCATGTTGCCACCAGAAGCAGAACCCCATATTTCTTCTAGAGAATCTCCTAATTGTTCCAGAGCAACTAGAAAGAGATTCTTTAACCAGAAAGAATTCAGTTCAGATGTGGGATACCTATCCAGAAGTTTTCGCAACTCAATCATGTATGATGGAATCATCAAAGATTTGACCTGTTCGAACTCTGTCTGTAACTCACTATAGGCTCGAGAAACAAAGAGAAGATGTGTACGAACGAGATATACAGCAACAAGAAGAAGGAAAAGGATTGAATAGAGGAACTCCCGAACATTTGGCGATCACAGATGTGTCGATATCGATGGTGACTCATTATTTCGATGAATCATTTCTTCGGACAGAAGAAGATTATGTAAACACTTACTCGAAATCTCACTTATCAGATTCCATTGTGGAAGAAACAATTTTTTCTGAAGAATTCGCCATGATATACCTGATCCATGCATAATATCATGAAAAATGGATACAAATTTTTGGCTGCTACTTAGTATCGGCAATAGGTCTGAAAAAGTATCTAAAAATAGAAAATTTAGATATTTTTACCCTGTCGAAGTAAGGAACCATGGCATATATGTTTGGAATAGATTCCATTTTGAGAGAGTTGAAAAAGCACTATCTCGTTGAAAGGTTCTATACATCTGCCCTTTCTCAAGGCATTTCTTTAGACAAAGACTCCGATTTTTCCTCTTTTCGGATGGTAAATATTTCTCAGAACATGGAGTGTGAATCAAACCCATGTTTGAATTGAAATTGAGATACTGATGCAAGTTCTTCCCCTCTGAATCAGATAGATTCATATCTGAAAGAGGTTGACAATAAGTTCTTTCAAAATTGACTATTTGTCCCTCTGTTAGAGGTGTTCCAGAAATGTCTTCGATCGAGTAAATAGCTCGACGAACGAATGGATCGGATCGAATTGGAAAATGGAAAGATTTGTACAAGTTATACCTTTCGTCACCACTTTGTGGAAAATCGTTAGGTATGAATATGTTAGATACCTGTGACTCGATTGGTGAAATAGTATCTCTCTCCAAAAAAGCATGTTTTTTTTTAACGCCGCACAAAGAAAATATTTTGTTGCGAATGAACAAGATATTGAGGAATTGTCCATACGTAAAATCATAATTATTGATACGGGCCTTTTCCACATAATCCACATAAAAAGGGAATCTTTTGTTACAATAGAAGCAGAAGTGATTTGGATTATTCAAGAATCGAAGTCGAGTTGCTTTATAAAAAGAAGATATCAATGAACTTCTATGAAATGGTTTCACGGGATTTAGCCAATTGTCTTGATCGTGGGATCTCATTGAGAAATAGGAATCCGTGTTATCAAAGGATTTCCTGCGATTATTTCTAGTATGGAATGAGTCAATCATCCACTTTGGTATCTTATTGAACAAAAATGGTGATAATGTTCCTCCATTGATCAAGAATTTCGATTTTTGGGAAGTATCATGATCATCCAATAAGAAGGGTTTCAATTTTTTCAAATGAACGATTTGAAGACCTATTGATTCTAACAACTGATTGCAGAGTTGATCATTCGGACCTTTCAATTCATAGATGTGGATCTCGGACCTATTAATGGGGATATTCCCGAAACTCACAAAGAAAAAAGGAAGTGAGTTAGACAAAAAGAGAAGAAACTTGGACAAAAAAACAAGTAACTTGGACAAAAAGAAACGAAGTGACTTAGACAAATCTTTTTTATCGATAACCTCGGACCAATCAATCGAATATTGATTAATACGTAATCGATCGAACACTACTTGAAAATGAAAATGGCTCTTCTGCTCAGAAATGAAATGTTCCTGGAAATTCTTGCTCCCATTGGACCATTTGTATCTATATGCATTAGGATCCCGATTCATGGATCTCTCGGTTCGAGAAATCAAAATAAGAGGATCGAACCATTTCTTCTGACCCTTTTTCAAATTTGATAAATGTTGGTTGAGCGTATATTTCATTATAGTTCTATGATTCAGAGTATCATTTCCTATTTGATCCCTTTGAATTCCATATTCCAAGTTACGATCGGATCTATTCATTAAAAAGAATCGATTCAATACATTACTTATGTACCCATAGGTGTTATATTGGATTTGAATCAGATTTCGGATCAATCTATATTGATTGACTGCCTCCATTATGTTGTTGCTAGCAAATACCACTATTTTTTGTTTTGGATCTTCCAAATCATTCCCGGTGGAGGTCCGGACCCATTTTTTTCTGATCCTTCGATAAAAAGATTCATTCTCTTCATAAAAAATAGGAGGTAGAACCAATAAATATTTCTTTTTCGATTCATCCCTGGAGTTGAATACCTCATTCAAGAATTGTTTTTGATCCAATCCGTAGGAATCAATAGAAAAGGCAAATCCCTTATGATACACCAGATCCGGCTCGGTTATTGATAGAGTGACTAGATCTGCCATTTCTTGAAATCTCTCTTCTGATTCAAAATCGTGGTGTAACGTGTATCCCCTCCTGTTCCGGTCATGGAATAGATGAAATAAATAAATAAATGGATTTTTGTTCAAGAATGAAATCTTATTGGAACTGTCCATATCCAGTTCATCCTTCGGAACCATATCACATCCCGGATCTGATGAAATAGGATGAATTGAGACGGTAGTTTGTAAATACGTAATTATCTTGAATATATTAACTATTTCTTTATTTTCCGATCGCCTGGAAGGGACAAAAGAAACATCTTGTTCTTTCTTCAACAATTTCTGATCTCTAGTGGACCTCTCAATAGGATTCGAACCCATATGAAGTTCTGACCATCTGTCAGAGAAAAAAGAACGAATGGATCTTGAAGGATTCCCGAGAAATTCTTCGATTTCTTCCGGAAGCGGATGATTATTCATCTGCTTCTCACGTTCCGTGAATAGCCGGGACATTGAGGAATATCCAGAAAGGCATTTAGGGAATCGGTCTGATTCTATCTCTGTTCGTTCCGTTTGAAGAAAGGAAGGATCCCAAAGAATCGATCTTTCTTTTAGTTGTTGAATCTCTCTTTGATTGATCACTGTGTGATATTCCGAATCCTCATTACTAATGGAATCGAAATGATCTCTGGATTGATCAGAAGATCCTTTCAATTGGCTAGAATCCGTTACTTGAACGAAACTAGATCTTGTGGAATCATATTGAATATTTGACAAGACATTCCGTACCTTGCTAAAAAAACGATCCTTGTTTACCAACCACACATTGTCTAACCAAATCCAATTCTCTCTCGATATGTTCCTCAAAAAATCCGATTCGTGCGGATTCTTCCCCCAACTAAAGAAGAGATCTTGGCGGAATTGCCACATATGAAATTGAGCACAATTTTGCAAAGAAATAGCCCACTTGTTTCTCGAGAAGAGATGGGAAACATGCTCAATCTCATTTGATTGAATAGTTGACCCAGCTCCTTGTTGTTTGAAGAAGCCCTCAACTTCAATTGG
>NW_028326500.1:30000-42500 GCF_027475165.1 Benincasa hispida
GGAAGATCAAAGAAAGAACCTGTTCTTGCTCCGTAAAGAATTCTTCCAATAATTCCGAATTTAACCTTTTAAAAAGAGCACGTACTGTACTTTTGTGTTTACGAGCCAAAGTTTTAACACAAGAAAGGCGAAGTATATATTGGATTCGATACAAATTCTTTTTTTTGAGGATCCTCTGTAATAATGAGAAAGAGTTCTGGATATACGCACAAATCGATCAATAATATTCAAATCCGACGAATCGATCCAGGTCGGCTTACTAATGGGATGCCCTAACACGTTACAAAATTTCGCTTTAGCCAATGATCCAAGCAGAGTAATAATAGGAACTAGTGTATCGAGTTTCTTCGTAGCATTATCTATTAGAAATGAATTTTCTAACATCTGACTCCATACCACTGAAGGATTTAATCGCACACTTGAAATATAGCCCAAAAAGTCAAGAGAACGCTTGGATAATTGGGTTATATAGATCCTTTCTGGTTGTGACCACACATAAAAATGACATTGCCATAAATGGACAAGGTAATATTTCCACTTATTAATCAGAAGTGGCGTATCTTTTGAAACCAGAATAGAATTTCCTTGATATCGAACATAATGCATGAAAGGATCCTTGAAGACCCGTAAGATAGCCGAAAAATAATTAGCAAACACTTTGACAAGATGTTCTATTTTTCAATAGAAATATATTCGCTCAAAAAGGTCCCTATAAGAAGTTAATCGTATATGAGAAGATTGATTACGTAGAAAAAGGAAAATGGATTCGTATTCACATACATAAGAATTGTATAGGAACAAGACTAATCTTCGATTTCTTTTTGAAAAAAAAAAATCAATTTTTTTGAAGTACTAAGACTATTCAAATTACAATACTCGTGAAAAAAGAACCGTAATAAATGAAAAGAAGAGGCATCTTTCACCCAGGAGTGAAGATTTGAACTAAAATTTCCAGATGGAGGGGATAGGGTATTAATACATCCGAAACATAATTTAAATGTGGGAATTTATCCTCTAAAAAAGGAAATATTGAATGATGTGATCGTAAATTATAAGATTTTGCGATTTCTTCTTCCTCTAAGGAAGATACTAATTGTAGGAAAAATGGAATTTCCACAATGACTGCAAATCCTTCTGATAATATTTGAGAATACAAATTTTTGTTGTACCCCAAAAAATGGATTTTTGTTATAATAATTAGTGGAAAAACAAATGATTCTTGTGGTACATTCAAGTAATTAGTAAACTGTATTTTTTGTCATAACCAGAATTTTCCAACAAAATGGATCCATTTAAAAAATGATAATGAGAAAATGCGTAAATATACTCTCGAAAGATAAGTGGGTATAGGAAGTCATGTTGCCGAGATTTCTCAAGTTCTAAATATCCTTGAAATTCCTCCATTTAAAATTTGATTTGAACTGGGGATACTATAATGGATTTATTGGGTTATCAAATGCTACATAGTGTGATACAGTCAAAACAAGGTATGACAGTAAAACAAGAATAATAATAGCTACCTCGTAAATAGATAAGACTTATCAACGGACTCTCTATCCTTTTTTTTGCCATCTAATCGGTTTATATTTTAGGATAAAAAAAGATGGTTAGAAATCCTTTATTTTTTCAACCCAACCGTTCTTTTGATTTTGGAAAAAAAGCTCTTTATCAATATACTGCTTCTTCTACACATTCCCCTCTACCCCATAACGTAGAGTAACTAATAGTTAGGACTTAGAAAAAAATGGATAACTGAACTCACTCATAAGAAAAGTCCTTCCCGCATCAAGCACTAATATAGTTTTAACGTTTAATTAGATCGGGGAATCATTTGAATTAAGAACATAAGCCCGTTACTTTTTATTTCTCTATAATTGGAGCATAGTGCCCTATCCATTTATTCATTCGACCCGACTTGACTTTTTTTTTTCCGCATCGAAAATTCAAATAAGGTTTGGCCTAATCTAGTAAGGTAAAAATATTACTAGAATTTTCCATTGATACGACATGCTACTTTTTCCATTCATTCCTTTCAGGATCAGTCGCGGTCTTACACACTCTACCAATAGTATGGACGAATCTGTTACTTCATAGAAATGTGTAAAAGATGCTAGCCGCACTTAAAAGCTGAGTACTCTACCATTGAGTTAGCAACCCAAAAATATCAAAAAAATTTCTGTGTAGATACAATCGGAATCAAAATAACAAAAGAAATGAAATTATACGACTTAATCAAAATATTCCAATAAAAAAAAACTTCTTATATCATATCACACAAAAGTAATTTTTTGTATCACAGAAAATACAATGAGACCATCATGTGCGTGAAAAGCAAAGATCATGAAACGGAGATAACTAGCTTCATTTATACACGATCGGATTATATTTGTTTGATACATTGTTGTCAATATTAATGTGAATAATGAAAAACGCCTACAATGGAGAAAACAAAAGAATTATAAATGAATAAAAAAACAAATGGAAATAACAATTTGAATTGAATAAATAGATTTATTTTATATATAGAAAATATATATAAAATAAATATAGTTATATTTAACTAGATAAAGCTAACAAAATAGAATAAGAGAAAATATTCTAATAACTAATATAATAATGATAAATTATATTAAAATAAGAGAAAAGAATTCAAAAAACTACGGACTTGGATTGGATTGGTACTATAGAGATAATCAACATAGATAGACATAAAAGATGTAGGTGAAAGAAGAAATTAAGGAAGAAGTAGAAAAAAAATATATCGGGTTTATTCACATTCACTCCATAAATCTAAATAAGTAAAAAAAAACTTAATCCCTTTTTTTATTTATTCATAAAATTGCAACAAAATCACCCCATTGATGAGGTAATGTACAAATATTTATTTATTATATATATAGTATAGAACCAATTAGTTCATTTAGTCACTTAATTGATCTTTTTTCTATCTATCTTAGATCAATTTATATCAATAAAATCAAAATATCTTTTTGTCGTTATCGAAGATGGAATTTGAAGGTAATAAGTGTATAGTATGAATAGAACAAGAGAGGGGGAAATACTAGAGAAAAGATTAGCCAAAGCTATATACAAGTTATCCACACCCTCTTTTTTTTATTTCATTAATATTAATGGAATTTCGGTTATTGATTAAGGTGAAGTTCCGTAAAAACACCTACCTTCTTTAAAATATTGTGAACAGTTCCTGTAGGTTGAGCACCATTTTCAAGGAAATATAGAATAGCAGGAACATTTAAATAGGTTTGATTCTTTATGGGATCATAAAAACCCACTTTACGAAGATCTCTTCCCTCTCTTCGGGATCGAACATCAATTGCAATGATTCGATAAACGGCTCATTAGGATAGATGTAAATTAACAATAGCCCCAGAATCGTATAAGAAGTTTTCTCCTCATACGGCTCGAGGAAATTCAAAGTTATGTATAGAATTCTAATTAATGTCAAATAGATCCATAGATTATTAAATCAATTAGACTATGATTTAAATATTTTTTTCTTAATTCTTTTGTTTCTTTTGTTTCTTTTTTTTGGAAAAAAAAAACTCATTCTTATCCCATAACTCAAGTTGGATAACTCTTACTCAAAGGAAAACAACCCTTTAAGCTTAAGCATTTCATTTATTGAGTGGTCTCTAACCCCCTTATTTTTGCCTGTCTCCTTTACCTTTATAATCTATTTCGATTCTTCATTCAGATCTAGTTTAGTTATTGAGACAATTGAAAAATATTTTTACTTGTTCCGAGATCTTTTATCCTTGCCTTGAATCATTGGGTTTAGACATTACTTCGGTGATCCTTAATCGTTTCAAAATGGCAACAACATACCATTTTTTGTGATTTCTTTTTATCAAAGAATCATATAAATAATGGATTCTCGTGTGATACACTTTTGATCAAATTTGATGTTTGAATTTGAAACTTGTTCAAATTGGATCCTTTCGATTTCTATACCGAACCTATACTTACAAAGTAGTTTTAACATTGATTGACACTAACCCTAAATCTCTGCCCTTGATAAATGAATCAATACTTTCTACTCGAGCTCTAGTGAAACAGAATAAACGACGTCGAGTCAAGAGCATCTTCATTTCTATATAATATAAAATGGTGGGTGTAAGAATCCATAGTGGATCATGTCCTTCAAGTCGCATGTTGCTTTCTACCACATCGTTTTAAACGAAGTTTTACCATAACCTCTAATTTCTTGGAACTGGTACGTAATTGATTCATTTATGGAATCATGTATAGTCATTGGGTTAGTTGGTCCATAGTAATCTATACTCTTATGACATGGGTAGTTTTTGAAAAAGTCTTAGCAATACTTCAATTTATTTAAACCCATATTTTATTATATTGGATCAATAACATTTTTTTTGTATGAGTGCAATATTTATTTCTCTATATATAGATATTTTCTATATAATTTATATAGAGAGATTTTTTTTTGAATTTCTATAAAATCAATTAAATTAAGAAATAATTAATTACGAATAATTAAGAATCTCCATTTTTCAATTTCTTCATGGAATGGATTCATGAGTTTCACACTATATTATTATTTGAATAAAGTTTTGTAAAAAAAAGAAAGGATTTATTACATTTTATTATCATAAATAAACGTATGGATTAACCCATCAACTAGATAGATCCTAAATAAAAATCTTTTTCACAAAAAAAGAAATAAAACAATAAAAATACATACATATCAACATTTTCTACCTAGTTTATTTAAATTAAGTGACTCAAATAATCTTTCCCTAAAATAAAGTGAAAAAGATGTATGAATTGTTACTTGGATTTACAATTATTCATTACAGACAAATACAAAATACGAAAAAATGAGGTGAAAAGAAATATATAATATATTACATATGTAACTTTATTCTTTATTAATTAGATTCGGGCAGATATTCAAATTGATATTTTCCATTATGGATTAACTCCTATCTACCCCAATTATATAGAGTAGATGCATCATAAATCAAAAAAGGATCCTAAGAGGGACTAGACTAGTTTCGGAGGTGCTAGACTATCTTGTATAAGGCCAAAGTCAAACAGATCTAGATTAAACGATTGTTCCTGCCTATTTTTTTTTATTTATTTTACAAATAGGTCTTAAGAAACTCAAGACCATTGATTGAATTCCATTAGTGCCAAAAACACAAACCTTTGTGTTTATAATTTATAAATCCACAGAAAAAAAATACTCGGGTTTCACACACCATTTGAGAGATAGAGAATAAGAGAGGCTTTCGCATTTCTTAAATGCATCATTATAAGAAAATAAGAAAAAACAATCACATTCTATCTTATATCTAATACTAGACTCTTAAGCATAAGGTTGTTTAAAAGGGCAAACTTGTCTGATATGATATTTTTTCCGAACCTCCGAATAGCGGGACCAAAACCGTTGCCTTACCACTTGGCCACGTCCCATTTATATTCAACACTAATAGACATTAATATTGGTAGTAGTTGGTCGTCAATTCCAGTACAAATATTTATCGAAAAATTAGATTGTTGCTCGGATTTTGATACATTTATAGATCCAATTAAACTCAATTTATTGATCATTACATATAATTCCATTAAGATATCCTATGAAAGTAGGATTTCTTCTATTCTCTTTTTATTGGAGAATTGAAGGATTTTTTATTGGCTAAGTTCAAATCAAAGAAAGGTTTTTTACTACTTTATGTTATTAATTTTTCCTATCCCATATATCATAGCAATAATAGGGGATTAATAACTCAATCAAATCAAAAGAAATACAATTATCTTCAAGAACAAAGAAAAAAAATTGTTATGCTTAATATCTTAAGTTTCATCGGTATCTGTCTTAATTCTTTCCTTTATTCAAATAGTTTTTTCGTCGCCAAATTGCCCGAGGCCTACGCTTTTTTAATCCAATAGTGGATGTTATGCCAGTAATACCTCTATTCTTTTTTCTATTAGCTTTTGTTTGGCAAGCTACCGTAAGCTTTCGATAAGATTTTGAATACTGTTAGAGACAAATTCATGATTTACTAGAAAAAAAAAGATTCTAACTAGTTATAAGATCAAATAAGTTGTACATACTGAACCTTTAAGTTGAGTCCAATATTGAAATTCTTCTATAGATGTGATAAATCTGGATCACTCTCATTTTTTTAACTTTTTTCCTTTGAACGACCAGTCCCCCACACTATATAATTGTGGGTCTGAAATCCAATTTTTAGTAATCAACGAGAAACATTTCACTGCATTTCTTGGTGTCAAAACAAGTTAAAATAGAGAATCTATTTTTTTTTTTTTTTAAAAAAAATGATATTGGAGATTGTGTAATGCTTACTCTCAAACTATTTGTTTATACATTAGTAATATTCTTTGTTTCTCTCTTCATTTTCGGATTCCTATCTAATGACCCGAGACGTAATCCGGGGCGTGAAGAATAAAAAAAATCAAAATTTTTTCCTTGCTTGATTTTGAAATGTTCTTAACATTTTATCTATTCCACATCTTTCCTTAACTATAACAAAAAATACCAAGTAATTGACAGAAACGGAAAGAGATGGATTCGAACCCTCGGTACAAAAAAATCGTACAACGGATTAGCAATCCGACGCTTTAGTCCACTCAGCCATCTCTCCCCAAATTGAAAAAGGATAATTACTATCATACATTGCATAAAAAATTGAAAATGAAGGCTTGAAAAAAAGATGGATATCTATCTATAAAATCGATAAAAACTTTTTTGATTAGCAATTCAATTCCATTTAGATAAATTAGATAAAGTAAGGGCTCAAAAGAATAGATATCTCCAATCCTAATATATAAATAATACCAATATATTAAAGATTACTAAAAATATTTATAAATAAATCAAAATAAAGAAATAAAAAAGTGCTTCCTTTATTTCATGCGAAAAGTCCTTTTCTTTTTAGTTCCATGGCCTGGTCAGTACGGCTTTTTTTGTTCCAATGAATCATAGATAAAATTATTTATTTGATTTGAAAACAAAAAATGTTTTTGAAACAAATAAAATTGAAACAACAAGAATCATAAGAAGATTTATTATTTCGATTCCTATGATACAGAAAAAGCTGATATAGAATCAAGTTTCCATTCCTTTCCATATTATTATTCTTTATTACTTTATTTATTATTCTTTATTACTTTACTGGAATCAAAAACTTGTTAATTAGTTAATGAAAATGAGTTATCTTTTCCTAATTTCATTAGTCGCCCGGATGAAAATACGTCAATGCTCGAATTTTTCATGATTCTTTTTTTATCTGATCTTTTTATTACTTATTAATACGACTTATTTTCGTCTTCGATAAAAGGTCCATTTATATACAATAATTGCATTGTAGCGGATATAGTTTAGTGGTAAAAGTGTGATTCGTTCTATTAATCCCTTAATAGTTAAGGGATCCTTCGGTTTGATTAATATTTCGATCAAAAACTTTATTTCTTAAAAGGATTTAATCCTTTACCTCTCGATGAAAGATTCGAGGAAAAATATAAATTCTCGTGATTTGTATCCAAAAATCAGTTTGAAATTGAAAAAATTAGATCATGAAATTACGAAACATAATTTTCTTGAATTGGATCAATACTTCCAATTGAAGGAATAAGGGATCCATGGATAAAGGTGGAATTTTTTCTAATCGTAACTAAATCTTCATTTTTTTCTTTGTATAAGGGAGATTGAAGCAAAACAAAATAGCTATTAAACAATGTCTTTGGTTTACTAGAGACGTCGACATCGTTTTTTAGCTCGGCGGAAACAAAATACTTTTCATAAGGATTATTTTAAATAGAAATAGGGAACGAAATAAATACCTGGAAAGATTGTTATAATCTTCTCTTGTATAGGGATCATCTATAAAGCGGGTCCTTTTGAATGCATTCAGACGGAAAGGCTGACATATATGTTATGGGTGGCATTTTTTTTTGTTTACATCTTACATTTAGGAATTTATCCATCTTCCATAAAGGAGCCGAATGAAACCAAAGTTTCACGTTCGGTTTTGAATTAGAGACGTTCAAAATGATGAATCAACGTCGACTATACCCCCTAGCCTTCCAAGCTAACGATGCGGGTTCGATTCCCGCTATCCGCTTATCTTATTCTTATGATTGATATTTTATAATATATATTATAAATATAATAAATTATTTATTAATATTATATTAATGATTATATTAATGTATTAATGAAATTAATGTATTAATGAATTTCATTTATATTTATAAATTCATAATGTAATTAAATTACTCAAATCAAAATTTGCAATTTACTTAATTTTAAGTAATGTAGTAGTTAATGTAATGCATCATTGAATTGAATACGCAATTTCCGGAATTCTCACACATTTTTTTTACGAACAAGAGAGGTGAAAATACGAAAAAATAAAATTGGAATGAAAAGCGTCCATTGTCTACTGGATAGGACAGAGGTCTTCTAAACCTTTGGTATAGGTTCAAATCCTATTGGACGCAATTTTTTTCCATATATTTTTTGAGTTTGAAATTTCTATATCATGTCACGAAAGGTATTTTGAATGATTTGAATAAGAGACGCTTATAGTTAATATAATAACTATTATTTATTAATAGTAAATTATAAATTTCATAGTAAATTATAAATTCTTTTTAATATTAATTGTCACTCTAGTTTTAGATTTATTTATTATATATATAAATAAACTAATAATTCGATTCTGTTTTATTTGAAGATAAGATATTAGTAGAAAGGATATTCAAATTCTAAATATTAAGATATTTATGATATTCTAAATATATTATATATTATTAGAAATAGAATCTAATTTTCACTTTTCACTATTCAAAAATTTCTTAATTGTATTTACATTTCATTTTAATATTGATATATATTTCTAGAAATATTATCTACTTTCTTTAATATATTTATATCTTTAATATATTTATATTTATATATATTTATGTTTAGTATTTTATAGAAATTATATATATTCTACCTAATAAAACCTAATACATGAAAAGAATGAAATTATTTCATGTTTAAATTAGAACATTTTAAAGTTCTAAAATTGATTTATACTTTACTGGTTTTCTTTTATACTTGGTCTTGAAGTAGAAAACGTCCCAGCTGTTCCTGAATAGCTTCTTTCAAAAGGGCTTCCGCTTCATTGGTGAATGTCTTCGTGGAAGATATTATTTCTTGAAACTGAGGTTTATTCGTTTTTACGTAAGTACGTAACTCAACGAGAAATTTCCTTACTTGTCCAATTTCTAATGAATCAAGATAACCATTAGTTCCGGTATAAATAGTCATTATCTGTTCTTCTACCGTGAGAGGGGCTGATTGGGATTGTTTGAGCAACTCACGTAATCGTTGACCTCTTGCCAATTGATTCTGAGTAGCTTTATCGAGATCAGAAGCGAATTGCGCAAAGGCTTCTAATTCGGCAAATTGAGCCAATTCCAATTTTGATTTGCCGGCTACTTGTTTCATGGCTTTAATTTGAGCTGCAGATCCTACTCTGGAGACGGAAATACCCACATTAATAGCAGGTCTGATTCCAGCATTGAATAGATCGGCAGATAAGAATATTTGTCCATCGGTAAGGGAAATTACATTAGTAGGAATATAAGCTGAAACATCTCCCGATTGGGTCTCAACTATTGGTAAAGCAGTCATACTTCCTTCACCTAAAGCAGAACTTGATATAGCGGCTCTTTCCAAAAGGCGTGAATGCAAATAAAAAACATCTCCCGGATAAGCTTCGCGGCCCGGCGGTCTTCGTAAAAGAAGAGACATTTGTCGATATGCTTGTGCTTGTTTGGAGGGATCATCATAAATGATTGAAGTGTGTTGTTTTCTGTACATAAAATATTCAGCCAAAGCTGCTCCTGTATAAGGGGCAAGGTATTGTAATGTAGCCGGAGAATCCGCCGATTCGGCTACTATAATAGTGTATTCCATTGCCCCCCTTTCCTGTAAAGCAGTCACTACTTGAGCCACAGAAGATGCTTTTTGACCAATAGCTACATAAACACATATTACATTTTGCCCTTGTTGATTGAGAATCGTATCCGTGGCTACTGCAGTTTTACCGGTCTGCCTGTCCCCAATAATTAATTCTCGCTGACCACGTCCGATAGGAATCATCGAATCAATAGCAATAAGTCCTGTTTGAAGAGGCTCGTATACGGAACGTCTCGAAATAATACCAGGAGCGGGGGATTCAATTAACCGAGAGTCAGAAGATGAAATTTCACCTCGGCCATCAATATGTTTAGCCAGGGCATTTATAACACGACCTAAATAAGCCTCGCTTACTGGTATCTGAGCAATTCTTCCCGTTGCTTTTACAGAACTTCCCTCCTGTATCAGCAAACCATCACCCATTAATACAACACCAACATTATTTGATTCTAAATTTAGAGCTATGCCTATAGTACCCACTTCAAATTCTACTAATTCCCCTGCCATTACTTCATCAAGACCATAAATACGAGCAATGCCGTCGCCTACTTGAAGTACAGTACCGGTATTTACAATTTTGACTTCTCTATTATATTGCTCAATACGTTCACGGATAATATTACTAATTTCATCTGCTCGAATGGTTACCATGAGAATTTCGTAATTCTTTTTTTTTGTTCTTCAAAACAAAAATAATGCCTACAGTAGAAGGACTAATCAGTTAGTTATTTCTTTCATCGTCCCAAACATGCCAATATTAGCACTGATGGTACGTAAATGTAACTCGTTGTCCAAACAACTATTAAGAGGTCCGAGAGCTCCTTGTAAGGCTTGTTGGAAAACCTGTTGTCGTACTTGATTAATCGCTTTTTGTTGTTCAAAACGAATAGTTTCATTTTTATAATTTTCTAATTGTTCCAAACTTTTAGAAGTTGAATTAATCAAATTCAATTTTTCTCGTTCTATCTCAGAGTATCCATTAACTCGAAACTGATCCGCTTCCATTTCGACTTTTCGTAAGCGGGCCCGGGCTTTTCCAGCTGTTCAATGGCCCCCCCACGGAGTTCTTCTGAATTTTGAATTGTTTTCAAGATCCTCTGTTTTCGATTATCTAATAAATCACTTAATGAAAGTAGATTGTCTTTCCATTCATTTCAAAACTTCGACGATCCCTTCCCGAACCAAACATGAATCTTTCGATTCATTTGGCTCTCACGCTCAATTATTTCAATTATTTCTGGGAAATTCCCATATATCTTTTTGAATGTAATGAGCCTATCCTCTTTTCTCTATTCATATTCCACAAAGAAAAATAAACAAAATATTTATCATTAATCCAAGACCCGAATAGTCGGAGGACTCTTCTGACCAAACAAACAATTGGCAGCAAAGTTGTTTCTTTTTTTTTTTTCTTGAAATCCAAAGAATTTTTCTTACTTTATACATAACATAGGTCATCGATTCAGCATTGGATAAAAAACGAAAAAAATGGGGTTCAAAACATTTTATCGACATGAGTGTTCTATATCGAAAAAAAAATCCCAACAAATTTGAAACGATTTATGTATTAACATAGTAGTAGAAAGAGTACCATGCTGCGTCCGGACTTCAAACGGTTTAGCTTTAACCAAGTTAATAGTCCCACATTATTGGTTGATAGAGAATCAAAGTTGATTTACCAATGAATCACGAAATGCTATGGTTCTTCAATATGATTTCTTCATTTTGTCAGAAGTAATTCGCGGGATCATGCACCTTTTCGTAGTTATAACTAGAAAAGTACAGTTGGTTGTATCAAACCTATTCTTGAAATAAACAACTCGCACACACTCCCTTTCCAAAAAAAATCAATACACCAAGCACTACGCTTAGATTTATTGGATTTGTTGCTAAAATATCGGTATTAAATCCGAAACTCTCGGCGGATGGCCAGTAACCCAAAGAAATGAAAGAATCGGTTACATTTTTCATATGATCTCCTTTTATAGATAAAACTAATTATCTATTTCTTTCTATTTTTTTATTAATTTCCTATTTCTATTCGAAATAGAGTAAAAAATATGTTGTAACAATCCTAAAAAAAAGTTCCATTCGAGATTGGACTAAGAAAGGGAAGGAAGAAGGCGAGTCAGTATGCTAATGCCCCATCCTCAAATCAATCCTTCCCATAGGTTATTGTCCCAACGAATAAGTAATTGTAGGAGTGAAAGCTTCATATAATTCGAAAAAGCAAGATCAGCAAGTCCAAGTAAAGAAAATACAAAAAAAAAGACGTAATTTTTTTAGGATTAAACAAAAGGATTCGCAAATAAAAGTGCTAATGCTACAACCAGTCCATAAATAGTTAAAGCTTCCATAAAAGCCAGACTAAGCAATAAAGTACCTCGGATTTTTCCCTCCGCCTCGGGTTGTCTCGCGATCCCTTCTACAGCTTGGCCCGCAGCAGTACCTTGACCAACCCAGGTCCAATAGAAGCAAGCCCGACGGCCAACCCAGCAGCAATAACGGAAGCGGCAGAAAT